>NW_026555537.1:0-61721 GCF_029017545.1 Prosopis cineraria | reverse complement strand
TGTCAAGTGGATTGCAGTTTCAAACTACTACTAAAAAGAAGATTATTTTGGGATAATGGTTAATTTATTTGTCTGTGGCGTTATTTTTGTTGCACTTCTTTCGTTTAGTTCATATGACATTTTTTAAAGTGATTCCGTGTCTTAAAATCTAAACAATTTAAGAAAAATAAAGTTTAATTAATTATACTTCTTTCAATATTTCTCTTCTTTTATTACTCTCTCTCTCTCTCTCTCTCTCTAATGTTTACAAATAAGATTATATTCTTGGACAAGATAAATTCTTAAGTAGATTGAATGCGTCATATTATTTATAGTCTATTCAATAAAATATGTAACATTTAGACAATATTAAATATAAATTAATTATGATATCAATGATAGTAGAGTCAGAAAAAAGATAAAAAATTAAATATAAATTTTGTTATGAGAATAAAATTAATTGAAATCATATCACATAGATTTTATTACATTAAATTGGATATTCTGATTGGACAGATAAAAATAATGTAATATACCTAATCTATCTAAGAATTTTTCAAATAGAGATTATTTTTTAAAATTTATATTTGTGTTTTTAAAAAATAAAATTGTAAAATATATTTAATTAGTTTATCAATATACATAATCTATTAACAAGTGTCTTATGAATTAAAAATGGATGGAGTATTTGCTTTTTTAAAATGGTCCAATTTTGGTGTTTACATGATTGCACAACAGTGTTGTTTAGTAATGGGAATTGGGATTCTTGTTCTTCATTGCCCAAAAAGGGTGTGGATTAGTTGAACTCGATATTGAGTTGACAAGTAGTTAGCACCATAATGAAAGTTGGTCTTACTTGAACAATCCCTTTCATGTAAACTTATTTGGTTGTTCAGCTATTCAATGTCATCTTGTATCATGTACCCTTTCTAATTTAGTCTCTTTTACATGTCAACATTTTTCTTATCATTTCATCTTCCATCAATAAAAAGTAAAAACCACTAAACATGTCTTCTTCCATTTATTTTCCATGTTAATTCGAGTTTTCCGGTTTATTATAATCAATATATGATTCTTTGATAATGCCACCCTTGAATTTTCTCTCCTTCAATCTTGTATCAAATCTAAACTAATTACCTTGCAAACTTGTATTTCTTTATTTAAAAAATTTTAAAATATCATTTCAAAAATCAAAACTGAGTTATAATAAATCTTTTAGATAAAATTACAACATATATTAATGGTGTATTTGAATTAATAAGGATTTAGATTTGAACCAAATTCCTCATTTAGAGAAAACACAAAAATTTATGAATTTAAATTTTATTTTAAATTATTTTTATAAATTTTAAAATTTTTTTATATCCTAATCATTTAAATTCTAATCACTTTAAGTATTTTATTCTCCTTGCATTTTTACTATTAATATATCTATTTATCTCTTATCGATTCAAAAATAAAAATAAGCTCATTATTTTTTATTTTTTATTTTCATTTGAATCTTGGTTTATCTCTTTTTTGCATTTGAGAATTTTTTTAATCTTCCAAACATATAATCTAAAATTAAATCCAGATGCAAGCCCACCATTTCAAATGCTGCCTAACATTATCTAGATTCTTTAAACCTTCCGTAGCAATGTTTAAATTACATATAAATATGTAATGCACAAATCTTTAAAAAAAAACATACAGATCTGGGATAAAATCAATATTATTTACACATATAAACTATAAGGTGCTAATCAAAATTTTTATAACCAAATTCGGGCAATATAGAGGCTTGTTTGAAACTTTTTTGAGAACTAATTTTCTGTAAAACATGCTATAAGGAAAAAAAACAATGAAAATATGTGTTTTCACACTCTCTTATTGTTATTTTTTAGAATAATGATCCTAAAATACCTAAAAGATTTTATTTTTTTTCTAGAATAATATTTTTTTGGTTTTACCAAATAGATTTTCTTTTTTGGAGAATAGAAAGTTGTTCCTACAACCGGTTGCCAAACAAGCCACCATTTTATGCTGTTTTTTTTTTTTAAAAAAAATTGATCAAAGAAACGAAATTCTCTAGTATTCACTATTTCAACCATAATCTCTGAAATTTAAAATAGGATTCAAGAAATAAGTATCATACAGTCGTGTCGTATGTATTGTTCATTTTGTTTTTGGGCCTATGAATCGTTCAAATGTGAATTTCAACTGCCCATATTAGAATTTTTTTATTTTAACAGAACAAGAATGTACAATTAAGATAATTTTCAATAATTAGTTTATAAATACTGCGATTCTATAGGGGAAAAAAAACTAAAACTTTAAAATCAAACACAAGAAAATTGAGCTCTGATAACCCATAGCAAAAATGGCCCAAACTGTTAATAGAAATATATTATTTTCAGTCCTGACGTAATTGTTGGATACAGAAAATTACTAAACTCAAAATTGGATCTAGAATAAGTAACCTATAAAATGCAAAACAGATATAGGAACCCAAAAAAAGGTAAAAGATGCAATATTTTTCGAACTGTAACGGTGTAACCTAACAGTAAGCTAATCCTATACGAGAAAATATAAAATTGAAGAATGATCCCTGCGAATCCAGATTCTTAAAACAAGAAAATATCAAGGCAATGGAGAGAAAAGATGAAAAAAGCGCGTCTCAAGCTATATGATTTGATGGAACCTGTTCTCACTGGTCTAAGCTGAAGACTTGTGTTCAGGGGAGGCTCCTATTTTGGCGGCTGCTGCAGAACCAGAAACTGGTGCTGTGCCGGTGACTAATCCTGCATCATCATTTCATTCATGCAGATTAGGCAAAACATAATCATGACAACAAACAGAAGGGGACTTCATTAACCAGATACAGAACCAGAGGTGGGTATTGAAGGAGAAACTGAGATAGGTTCTGGTGGTGGCACTCCAACAACTGCCAACATTTCCTGGGGTGGCATATCAGAGTACTGTGTCTTTTTCCCCATTGCTTCTGCTGGCAATCGCATTGAATTACTTAGCCCATAATATGGTTGGTACATTGCCGGACGCCATCGAAATGGAAGCTGTTGCCCTCCATAAACGTTGTAGTAGTTCTGCACAAAAAAAAGAAATCAGATCAGCAGGCTGTCAAGTGATTCAAGAATGGGGGATGGAAAGGACGCCTGTGGATTGAGATTAGCTTTGGCAATTCAGGGGATAAGATAAATTTTTAACTATTTATGTATTTGGAGCTAACTAACCATTGCATAGATTTCTTGTGAGGGAGGATAACCAGGATACCTGAATAATGTTGAAGAAAAAGTTGATACAAAGTATACAGATATAGTAAGGAGCAGACAACTTCGGGAAAAATAACAGCTTGAACTTTGAATGGCATGTATAAATTGTGTATACCTGTAGGGTGGTGGAAAGGGAAAAGTGTGATGAGGCACGTGCTGGTTGTAATATGAAGAGGTGCCTTGAAATGGGATTGGCACCATGGCCCATGAATTGTTGTTGAATTTCTCAGCTCCTGCAACTTTTGAGATTGGAGAAGCAAGCTTATCAGCCATTAATAAACATGTTTTGCTGTAGAAGAAAACATGTCAATATCACAGAACTATATATAATTGAAAGAGAAAGCAACAAGTGAAGTGAACCTGTGGTAGATGGGTTGAATTTCCGTGCACCAAGAGCTGCAAGATTACAATTAGCCCTCCTTCCATCAATCAAAGGGTAGGGATTCTGACAAGCTCTTATTGCAGAGTCAGGCTCCTTAAAAGTCACCTGAAAGAGCAACAGAAACACGCGGAAAAATTGAATGAAAGATGATCATAAAGAGGCAGAGAAAGTTATAATAGCCAATAGGCTTACAAAGCCATAGCCTTTTGATGCTCCGGTGTTTCTGTCAGTGATAACAACAGCCTCTGAGATCTCTCCAAACTGCTCAAAATAGCGTTTCAGAGAGTCTCTCTTAGTCTCCCAAGCCAACCCTCCCACGAAGATCTTGGTGTACGTGGTGTCGCCAGCTCCTTTTGCATTGCTTGAACTCATCATCCTAGTTTGCCTCTGCTGTGACATGTGGTTTCGATTCACAGAACCCTGGAAACAACCTGATAGGATCCAGAAAACACAGAGCAACAAGAGTAACAAATGGAAAGTCAGAAGCTTTTGGTTGGCTCTAAGGCATATGAATAGGGAAGGGACCAATCCAAATCAACCCCACAAGGTTTCTCTATCTGCCATCAACATGCAATCTTGCTCTTGTGCATCTAGGTCTTTTCTGCCAAAGAAAACCACTCGATTTCAGTTTTGATAATTCCCCAGATTCTGCAAAAAAGATTCCCTTGACTAGAAAACCTGATAATCAACAGTAAAGGGTAGGGGGAAAAAAATATAAGAGGCGAAAAGCAGTGAAACAGAGAAAGAGAAAGAAAAGGGTTAACAGAAAAAATAAATATCATTAAAAACCCAATTATTTACGCGTAGCACGATGCAGAAGAGCAACTTTGCAAGAAGGCAAAAGGACAAGAGCAAGTAAGGAAAACATAAATGAAAATAATTGAAAAATGAATTAAAAAATGAAGGAAAATCTTGATTATCCGCGTTGCCTTTTTTATCAGAGCCCATATCAAAACTTTCCAAAGTATGAATGGGTCCAAATGTAGGTGCCTCGCTGTATTCAACTTTCTGCCTTCCTTCCTCTGTTGCATCAATTATTAATTTTTTAATTCATCAAATATTTTCACTTCGTTTTCCATTCCATTATTATATGGAAATTTGGTATGCTTTAGCGTGTCCAACATTGATTTAGACACAATTCGGGACGTTTCTTTGGACCCCCAAAAAAAAAAAATCTTAAATCCATTGACCACCCCGTTTCCGGCTTTTGCGACCGACATGTTCATCGTAATCTTAAATCTGAATCTTCCATGTTATAAAACACGAGAACGTGGGGGCAATCTAGTTGTTGCTTACTCACACTAGTTAGTTATGTGTCCGTGTCTTTGTCTCTTTTTAGAGGTTCTCAGATATTCAGTTCGATTTTCTTTGAATAAATAGATGCCGACGGAGAGGGGGCAAAAACATCATCGTACAATGATCTTAACATGGATTTAAAAAAGAAAAAAGAAACATAAAATAGTTGGACAATTTGTCAAGGGAAAACAATGTCGAAAGAGAGAGGGGAGGGAAGAAGAAGGAACAAAATAGGTAAGATTCTGTGTATGGTCAAAAAATACACGAAGATGGATGGAATGGGTCTCTATGAAATAAACTAAAGCTTTGTTGAGACATCTATTCACATAATAAATTTTTCTTCTTAAATTTTGTGGTTGGAACTTAGGAGTCCTGAGGAAGGGTCTTAGATTTTTTTTTTACATTGTTAAATTTAATCAGAAATAAATTTTTCAAAAATATTTTCTGAATTTAAATAAACTCAAACTCAAAACTTTATATTTAAATAGTTATAGCCTTATTTACTAGAATCAATATCTGATAAATAGGGTCTTAAATTCAATGCGTGATTCGATAATCATCAATTGTTTTGCGACTTTTGTCCGTGTTATTGATACAGGTCTAATATTTCTATGCTATAAATGGTGGTTTATTAGTAAAATTTGAAGTGCTATCTTGTTTTCCCTTATTTTAGAAATCCAAAATGATAAACTTGGAAGTATAATCGAAGGAAATCTAATATATTGAAGTATGGGGAATGTGGCAGAAGCAATAATGCGTATAGGGACGGTGTTGGGAACTACTTTTTAGAGATGAAAAGAGACAAATGAGTACTGCATGTCTCAATTCCTATGATAAAGTTTACTACAGTTTGATTCAATCGTGGGGACTAATGTTTTCTTTTCTGCCTAAACATCATTATATTTATATGTGAGAAACACATTCAACACAGCATCAACAAATATTAAGAAAATACGAAATAAATGAAAAGATGGTGACTGGAGCATTCCAAAAAAGCCAAGGTGTGGGATTTAGATCTTTTTCTTTGTTTAGACGGTGAAGCACAATCATCGATATGAACAACTTGTGTCGTGCATCATGTCGCCACGCTGACAATAATATCTTTGGAAAATTTAACTTATTATTTTTTTCACTTGAATGTTATGAAAGCAGGGTTTGCGTTGTTAGACCCAAATTACAATCTAAATGGAAGTGGATGATTCGGTTGTGTTGGATATGAATATGATGGGCCCATACTATAAATAGAGCCTCGTGCCTTGATCCTTTTCGTTTGGGCCAACAAGCATCAATCCATTATCCACAAATCAAAGCTGCTTTATACCTTCTTTTGGGTCTGGAAATTGTTCAATTCAAAGAACTTCATTCCACCACGAAAAAAAAAAAAAAACCAATTAAAGTGCTTTTTTATCTTATACTTTGTTTCGACAAGTATTGAACATTATGTATTAATAAATAAAGTATTTTTTTTAAAGAGCTTTCTGAAGGAGAAAAATTCCCCTTCATTAACAATCCACTAATGAGAGGATTTTTGCCCTTCTAGAAATAATTTAAGAAAAAAATGCATCATTTATTAATATAGAGTACCTAGTATTTCTTGAAAAAAGTGCAGGTGATAAAATGTACTTTAACTCTAATAATAATAAAAATAATATTTGTAAATAAATTATAAAAAATGATCTTATAAGAAAATTAATAATGATTAAGTCCTTTAAACATCTTAGGTCATTCTTTGTAATTTTTTTAATCAATTAACAGGCTTTCTCCAAAATATTGCACCACCTAAATTTAAGATTTTAATATTTTTCAACTTTATATTAAAAATGAGGGAATTAATGTCCAAATAAATGAATAAAATTAATATTGTTTTGTTGAATTTGCAACTCATTTTTCTCCTTCAACATTGAAAGCATATTGTACTACATGAAAATATCAACTGAAAATAAGTGACACTTCAATTTTAAATATTCATTATTTCAACTGTTAGTTGATTAAAAAAACTACAAAAATGACTTAAAAAATTTAAGAGACTTAATCAATTTTAATTTTTTAAAAGATGATTTTTAATAAATATTAAATATTTTAATAATATTTATTAAATTTTATTTTAACAAAATTTTAAAGTGTCCAACACTTTTAAAAAAAGAGATTAGGAATAAACTAGCACCAAATGACATGCCATATTAACAAAAAAAATGGTAGAGTTAATGGATTGAGAATTGAGGAGAATTTTTGCTTTATCTAAAAAATAATTAAAAAAATCACTTATTATTATAGAGTGCCTAGAGTTCTTGGAAAGAAAATACAAGAAAAAATCCATTTTAACCCACAAAAATTTTCAGGAACGTTTTATTTTTATTTAGATCTATCTCTATTTTAAAATCGTATGAATTTTACGAATATGAAACAAAAATATAGAGGTTAGTTGTGTTACTTTGATGAAACTAAAAGAAGCACATGTTAGGTGGCGAAGGCAGTTGTGTGGTAACTCTCCTCATGTAATGAAAGAAGTAATAATTTTCTCTTTAAAAATATTTGAATGATTTCTTTTTGTTTCAGGAGAAATCTAGACAAGGCTTATGTAAAAAGGAGAATTTTTGTGATTTTATATGGCTATTTGACTGCATTAAATTCGAACATTGTCAAGTTTTATCAAAAGTGACCCTTTCAAAGATATGTTTTGTATGC
Source organism: Prosopis cineraria (assembly GCF_029017545.1). Classification (NCBI taxonomy): domain Eukaryota; kingdom Viridiplantae; phylum Streptophyta; class Magnoliopsida; order Fabales; family Fabaceae; genus Prosopis; species Prosopis cineraria. The sequence goes on along the minus strand of NW_026555537.1, from coordinate 54,110 downwards.
ACACGAACCTGAACCTAAAACCGGATATTTAAATAGATATAACTCCTTTTACTAGAAATTATACCGGTTGGTTGGATAAAAATTCTCTTATATTGTAATTTACTCTTTGAGAAATATATGTGATTTTGGGAAGAAAAAGCAGATGGCTTGTCTAACTTCCGTAACAAGACCAAAGAGCTTTTAATCTGCATATTCCTTTTTTTTTTTCTTTGTCGTTTTATATCATTCGATGTTTGTTGTAGTTAGGCTCTGATACAACCGAGATTTGTTTTTGGGAAATGTTTTTCCAAAACATCCCAATTGATAGTGATAAGCCTACCCCAGCCCGTCAGTTAGCAAATGGCAAGCCACTGTAAAGAGATTTTTTCATTTGGGCCATTAGCATTGTAATCAAATGTCACTCTAATCTAATGACCCTGTCTCTGCAAACGACAGCAAGGAAATATAACAGAAGCTACCTTGTTGAATTGTTCCTCACAAAGGCCTTTAGCCCTTCAGACTTTTTTAATAACAATTTAATATCCGTACAATAGTCGATGCTAAGTTGGAGAAGCATCTAAGTTTGGTGCAGTAAATTTAAAACTTCTGTACCAAATCCAAATTCTCCATTTCTATTGTTCTTTTTTCCTCACATCAAAACAAAAGAGGCTGTTGTGTTTTGACTCAGACAGGCACAACTGTTACTTATTTTAATGGACATGTCTGGCCCCCTTTCACTACACATTGTCCTTATAACTGTAACTGAGTAAATATGTTTTTTCCTTTTCTCTTATCATCAATTTCAAACACGTTATCCTTTTCTTTTTCTTTTTTTTTCTTTTTTTACTTTTTAAATGATTCTCTCCAGTCTCTATGCCTTTTCATTCTCAGATAGTATAACATTTAACTCCTTTGCAAAGTTTTTTCCCAGATGACTCTTAAATCCAAAGTTGATAGCTTTATTTATGACTCATTAAATCATTTTTACTTAGAACTAAAAAAAGGACGTAAGTTAATTGGGACACTCACTAGATGACTATGGAAGATTTAAAAAACTGTTCTTGCACCTAGTTCATTGTGGAAAAGCAGACAAGCATTCTAAACCCCATAGAGTATTGAAATTTAATCCGGGCCACAAGTATAAATCAGTACTTTAAAACTAGTTGAGGGTTAGGTCCGTTTTGATGTGAAATTTAATATATATATATATATATATATATAGAAAAAGACGACCTATAGGTCAACAAGATGATTAAACATATAACCAAAAGGAGCCTTTGTGGATTTTGAAGATCCTTGTCTGATCTTTTTTCCAAGTGTGATAATTGCATTCTTAGCTTGGACCCCAAGTCTTACCTTAAAGCATTTGGAAGCAAATAGACTTGCTTCTTGGTTTATTAACTATTACTATATGACCATTTACCAGTGAACGATAGTGAAACGTCTTTGTTTATTTATTTTATTTTTTTCTGTCCATATAAATCTATCATACGTACACTTTACGATAGGTTGAATCTCAGGAGAAGAAAAGGATTGAAATATCTGACTTGTTACAATATTTTGATCTTGATTTTTCCTAATGACACTCCAAATATTGCAGTGCTAGGAATTACACTCGTTTATATTTGCAGATTGGAAATTTGGAAGAGTCTTGTTATAATTATTTTCCTTTAAATTTATGATCCATCTATTCCACTATTAACTTGATGACATGCAAGCATAAACTTTGTGTGGAACCAACCAAATAGCAGTTGACACTTGACAATGCCTAACTAATATGTTCTAAACTGACAAAAGTATATGAAAAATCATAAATGGAAGTCGCACCTCAGATTAGATACCACAATTCGCCAGAACCATATCATATGCATCAGACAAACCTTAAAATAAAATCCACAAGATATTTCATACATGAAAGGAAGCAAGGTACAAAAATATCTCTCTAACATTTACCAAGAGGAAGCTGATATTCCCTACGTCCCAGAAAATGGAACAAGGTTGTGTGGCCCAAAAGATACGCCTCAGAGCCTACCCTTCGAAACAAAGACACATGTCCCACAACGAAGTTCAAAAGATGCCTATGACGATACAACTATACGTTTAGATTTATAAGCTATTGCAGTTGCGCTGCTTCCACTAGCCAACCCTGTAGCATGCGTGTTGACAAATCTTTCAGTTCTTTTTTCATACCCCAACCCCACAAATTTGTTTCTTTATATGTGTGTGTGTTTCATTCCCTTCCTCTTTCTACACAATGAAATGACTGCTTTCTACTGCACTCCACACGAAAACAAACCCCTCTTAAATTATTCAACGCTCTCGTTTCCTTACATACCTCTCTCGCTCTCCCTTCAAAACTCAGCCTTCCTCTGTTTCCCCTGCTTTCTCTGTTTCTCTCACACTCAATAAACACATCTTATGCCAGTCCATTTTCTGCCCTTAACCCTGTCTATCTAATTACTCAAAAATGGGTAATTGTTGTGGTCGTTGTGAATTCAACTCAGGACTAGCCATAGTGGGTGCGTTGGCGAAGCAGAGTAAAGTAGTAAGGGTAGCGAAGTTGGATGGGAAGATACTGGAGTTTAGCTCACCAGTTCTCGTCAAGGAAGTGTTGAACAACTTTCCGGAGTTTCATCTTGGGGCATCTAAGGAAGCGTCGGAGTCAGAGCATCTTTGTCGAGACTATGAATTGAGAGCTGGTCGATTGTATTACTTGCTTAGCTCTCCGTCTCGTCCTCCTCCGAGTGTTTCTTCCACCGGAAACAGAGAGCCGACTAGTGGGGGTAAGAGGGTCAAAGTTGTTATAACAAAGAAACAACTAGAAATGCTAGTGTCCAAGCAGATCTCCTTACAGGATGTACTGTCCCAGGTGCATGATAAGACTTTTAACCTGCCAAGCAATTGGAAGCCCAAACTGGACTCCATTCCTGAAGTGAACGAGTAACATGTATAAATATGTCTTTTCTTGTGTTTTCTCTTCTTGCTGCTTAACGTTTTCTTTTCTTTCTTCCTTTCTCTGTTTCTGTGATTTTGGTCTGTTCTCCCGAGCTGACATGGTCGTCGTTGTAGTTAAAAGGAGGAAAAGAAAGAAGGATAAGGAAAACGTAAGCCTTAGCATAAACTCTATGATAAATAGGAAGCTAAGGTCGATTTTCATTTTGCCACTCGTTTTGTACTGGCGGTTTTCATATGTAGTTGTGCGTTGTTGTTTTTAACGATAACAGATGATGGGAAGGGAGAATTTTCATTTCATGTCCCAATTAATACGCTATACCTGCTGCTCTGTTTTATCCTTCTCGTTTCGTTCTGAGTTGCGTTTTATATCTTCTAACTGGCTGAATAAAATGCTCAGAAGAAAAAGAAAATGGCAAATTCGGAACCCAGTTATATTAAACTCCGCTATTTCCATTACATGCAGACTTACTTCTTCGTTAAATGGATGTTTAAAATTAAAAACTCGGCCACAAACTCTGAACAATACAATAACAGAGAACCGACTATGAATTGAGAGCTGGAAGATCGTATTACTTGCCTGGCTCTTAGTCTAGCCCCCCTCCAAATGTTTCTTCCTAGAGACAGGGAATTGACGTTCGAACTTGCTATAACATGGAAGCAGCTTGAAATCCTTGTGTCAAAGTAGATATCCTTGAGGATGTACTATCCCAAGTGTATGACAGTACTTTTGGTCTGCCAAATAACTGCAGCCTAAAATGCACTCCACATATGAAAGAAACGAGTAACTTCGAGGCCTTAAATGAACCCCATATAATATACTTTCTTTTCCTCTTTTAACCTTTTTGTTAATTTCCTCTTCCTTTTTATCTGTAATTTTGGGTTGTACCCTCTAAGCTTCCATGGCCGTTGATGTAATTTAAATGGAAAAAGGAAGGAAGGAAAAAAACAGACAAAAAATTTCCATAAACTATAAATAAGGAGTTCAGATAAGGTCGGCTTTCATAGATTTGTACTAGCTACTTTCACATGCAATTTATCCGTGTCGAAGTTTTCAGCCATCAAGATTCAAGAGATGAATGGTAATTGCTCCTTGGCAAAAAGAGAAAAAACAGTTGAAAAATAGGATAGTTATTCACATCTCATGAAAATTTATCATCATTTTGATGTTCTAAAGAGCAAAGACAATGTTGAGCTCAGGAAAATGTCGTCCCACTTGATACGGCATCCTTCGATCGTTGATGATTATGAATTTATGCCTGTCATTCATTCGATACGGCATCCTTCGATTTTTAATGTTATGATTGTTGCTCTATAACACTTCTTGCATAAGCTAAGCTTGACCTCTTCCAGCGTAGTTGACTAGGAGTTTTTAAGAAAGAGACAATGTTATATCATTATATTACATGACATGCATATTGGAAATTGAAGGGGGGGGGGGGGGACACACACACACACTCAAAAACACTGCAAAATACTACAGATTTAGATCTCACTCAATTTGCACGTCGATGACCTTGCGTTCAACTTTGGTCTTAGGGACGGTAATGTAAAGCACACCATCCTTCAACTCTGCCTTAACCTTGTCCTTCTCGCAGTTATCAGGAAGCTGGAGGCGAGTATCGTAGGAGCTATAACTCCGGGAGGACCAGGAATCATCTCCTCCTTCTTCCTTTTTATGACCACCTTTGATGACAAGAACATCGTCCTCCACTGAAACCTTAACATCCTCCTTGGAAAGACCAGGCATGTCGAACCTCATCTTGATCTCGTTTTCTTCCTCTTTGATGTCCCATGGGGATCGTACTTCACCTCCCCTGCTTCTTCCTGGGATTGTCATGGCGTCTTCGAATATTCTGTCCATAGTGTCCATCATCTGGCGCATGCTTCTCATGGGTGACCATGGATCCAATAAACCTGTCGTGGGTCAAGAACCAAAACCAATAAGATGCTCTGCACAACAATTCGACTTAATTTAGAAAGCAAGGATCGGAAAAACAAAAAGCTTCAGTTTTCAGTTAAAACAGTGAGAACTAATGGCTTTAGTTAGGTTCTCCGGAAAAGTTAAAAAATTTTAGTTCGTTTTCTGAATTAGGTTTTATGTTTGGGAGGATTCAAATTGACATAGTTAAGTTTTTCTATTATTTCACCCAGAGAACTCACGCATCTCCGATTGATCATTTTATCCACTTAAGAGTACCCCAAGAATAGATAATGAAAAATCAGACTAAAGTGGGCGCTACTTGATTCTCAAGTTAAAGGTAAACGCGTCCATAGGAATTTAACAGACAATAGCATAGCAAAAAATCAACAACTTTTTAACTCGTATTATATATTCTTTCCATTCTTCTTTTCTTTATTGATTCCAAACTTGGTTTCTAAGGAAACTCATGGCTTGAGCGAAGCAATATTTTTTAAACTAAATAAAATTGCAACAAAAAATAGTAGAGCAAAGGGGGCAGGGTAACAGTAGCAGTCAGTGTCAGCAATTCATTTGAAGTTCCACACAGTGGAAGAATGGCACCCTTATCAGAGAATAATCTTATCAATGTATTACTTCGAGCGATTGAACAATTTATAGTTTATAATCACGGTGGACAAGGATCATAGGTACTTAAATATCCAAACCATTCTACAACAAATGAGGCGAAGTTTCTGTGGAAGGATGCACCAGCGCTACGGCATACATGAGAATAAACTTCGAAACAAAACAAGACATGAACAATTAAGGAAGGAGAAAGAGACGTACCAAAGGGAGAAATATCCATGGCTGCAATATTTTTTAAACTAAATAAAATTGCAACAAAAAATAGTAGAGCAAAGGGGCAGGGTAACAGTAGCAGTCAGTGTCAGCAATTCATTTGAAGTTCCACACAGTGGAAGAATGGCACCCTTATCAGAGAATAATCTTATCAATGTATTACTTCGAGCGATTGAACAATTTATAGTTTATAATCACGGTGGACAAGGATCATAGGTACTTAAATATCCAAACCATTCTACAACAAATGAGGCGAAGTTTCTGTGGAAGGATGCACCAGCGCTACGGCATACATGAGAATAAACTTCGAAACAAAACAAGACATGAACAATTAAGGAAGGAGAAAGAGACGTACCAAAGGGAGAAATATCCATGGCCATTCTGCGAGGCCTCCTCTCCACAGAGGTTTGTTGTTGACCTTGATTGTCCTTGTTAAAGTGAACGTCCACAGAAGTGTCTTTGTTATCATGAGAGGCCTGAACCCTCACCATTCCCAAGCGAGGCAAAGGCTTCTTCGCTGTCGAAGGGAAGTTTGCCAAAAGGGGCTTAATGAAAGACGGCCCTGCCCTGTGGGATACAAGAGGTGAACAAGATGACAAAGACACTGATTGAGCAGCCATTGAGAAGCGATTCAATGAAGATTGAATTGCTAGGGTTCTCAGTCTGATGAGAGAAAGAAAGATGAGAATTCGAATTTATAGAAAGAAGAAGCGAGAAGAAGGCGAAGAGTGGAGAAGGATCCGAAGGATTTTAGAGAAAGTGCGAAAGTTCTAGACTGGACTTTACAGCTTGTTTCCGGAATAGTCTCTCTCGAATATCTGGGGGTTGAGTAACTTCCGATAGATACGAAGGGTTTATTTCAATTTTGATAGGATTTTCCCTCAACGGTCGGACCGTAAAAACCGAATATTATTAAATTTACAAACTATTAAACATAGGGCAATGTTTTAAGGCATATTTAAGTTAAATTGCGGAGATCAAACTTTTTAAAAGATACAGATAAATAGCAGAGAAATATAATAAAAAATCAGTGAAAGGGAAGCATATTATGGACAAGCTCAAACAGTGAAGCGAAGCCACATACAGTACAAGTCCACATCATGAATAAGGCCGCGTGGCCTCTGTATGATTTGGAAGTTGGCATGCCATATTCGTAGTATTGGTATTGGTTTTGAGAAAGCTAAAGCTCGTGACCCACGTTGGCGCTGAGATGTAATTTCACGAAAAAAAATCATGACCTAGGGTGCCAATCTTCGTGAAAATAAAAGTTAAGAATCTCAATCGAGGCACTCTGAAGCAACTAAATTACATACAAGGCTCAATTAAATCTGATTTTTTTTTCCCTACAAGTCCAAAGGATTGAACTATAATTTAATTGTGAACATCAAATGACTAAAGTACCCTTGTTCTAAAAAATAGAAATCGCCGAGCGTGAAAGGAGGAGGAGAAGAACGTGCTATCAGAGAGTCAGTGGGGTATGCTATAGAGAGAGGTCGACTCCAGTTCAACTTCACTCTTCATTTCGAGCCTCCAGCCATTCCAGATGTTTAGTTCCCATCTCTCCAGCCATTCTGGAAGGCGTTGTTCAAGTTGTTGCGACTCTAGCCATCAAGTCTCCATTTCGTGCTGCATCCTTTTATGGGTTGATGTCTTAGCTAAAGTCGTGCATGTGTTGCCTATCAAGTTGCTGCTGCTTGCGCTGTCACATATCCGTCCAAATCCATTATGAATATCCTCGGAGTTGTCTTGTAAAAAGGTCATCAGTAACATTTGTTGCGGCTATATCATCCACCGTACCTTCATTGGTAAGTTACCTCCTGCTCACTTTCTCTCTGACTCTTCCATTTTTTCTAGTCTATGATTATGAGACCTTGTGACACGAAGGCTTGATCCTCGTGGAATTTATCAACATTGAGCATTAAACTTGGTTATCTATTCTATATTATAACTTAAACTTGATTCATGAATTGGTTTTGTTATTGTAACAAAAAATTTGGCACCTGAAAATGAGTGAAATTGTAATCAGCTTCATCCCCTGCTATTTTCCACCACTACCATGCTTTGCCACCTGCACACAATCACATAACCAAGCTACACGGGAAGCAAAAGACTCAGCTTACTTGGAATTATTTACATGATGTAATGAAATTGGATGCTGTAGTTGAAGCCACCTCATACAACACCCTTTTGACAAGGTTGGAGATGTAGTCAAGCGGTTGAAGATGCTTGCAGATGTGACTATGTGACCATGGAATTCTATCTGAATGGCTTTCTGCAGTTAGTGAAATGAAAAAAATTGAAAACTTTTTTTCAAGGGTATGGAAGGTTTCCTCTCGAACAGTAGAATGTGATTTTAAATTTTATGTTGGTACTTTTTTTAATAGAAAATCCAGTAACAACATGAAATTAGTTAGATTTGATGTGCATGTTCTTGTTAACTCAACAAAAACATGTTGTTATTTATGAAATTTATTATGTTGTACAAATTTTGCATTTAATTTATTCATATGTTCAAAAATTTCATATAGATAGACTGTGTTATTAATATATAAACTTTGTCATGTCATTTACAAATGTTCTATTATAAATTTCACCACAATAATTTGTATATTCTAGTCCTACTAATCCATGTTATTAACAACATTGTATTGTTAATATATGAATATTTTAATTTTATTTATGAATATTTTGTTATAAATTTCACTCACGTAAATTGTAAATTATTCTTGAGCTAATAAACTACATAGTAATGTATAAAGTATAGATCTGATATTATCAATATACAGATTTTATCATTTTATTTACAGATGTTCTGTTATAATTACTTAGATTATGCCAGTTATAAGTTCACATATTGACAAGTCTAGATTTATATTAACAAGAAAAAGTCTATATATTCACAAGCAAAGGTTTGAAATTGACAAGTTCGTGTTGGCAAGGTTCAAACTAGGGAAACGATTATCAAAATAATCTATTTCTTGTATGAATTTGCAACAAACAAGTTAATTTAAGAAAACGTCTACATATAAAAACCCAATGTTTTATTTTCTACAACTAAACATTTAATATAAATAAGCCAACGTTCATATTTTCACAATACATAATCTAATGTTTCTGATAGGGCATTGGCATGATAATAGATAGGTCATGAATTTTTCAATTTATATGTAAACATCCAATATGAATAAAAAATCATCATGACTTTATCATAAATAATCCACCTCAAAACATCTACTATCAACTTGGAGTTCAATAAATAATTCACTTCAAAACATTCATTATCAATTTAAAGTTCAACAAACAAACTAGATCGTATCAAATACCAAATCATAGTAAATTTTCAGAGTTTACAACTAAATATTCAATTTTAACATGACAACATCACCATTTGCACAACATGCAATCCAATTTTTCATAGCAATGCCATTTTTCTTTAGTCAGAACATGTGATCATAGCCAATTACATTTTATATAAATTTTGCATAAACTAATTTATACATTTATACAAAATTTATACATATTATTTTCAAAAATGTATTACTTGTATGGATTTTTTGTTGTAAATAATTGGACTTTTTTTTTGTTATTTATGTACTTTATGTTGTTAATTTTCTTTGATTAACTTGTTTTTTTTTTCCTATTCAAGCATAAACTTTTGCAGGCTCTTGTGAATACATGGACATTTTACTGTGACTAATTAGACTCGTATTGTTGCTGGTAAAAAAAAAAAAATTGACTCGTATTGTTACGGCCTGTACTTGATCTCATTGCCTCTCTTTGCTCAAAATGCTGCGAACCAGAGTCTAGAAAGCAAAGAAGGCAAACTGCATTTTTCGCCCAACAAAGCTTGAATTGGCTTCTAATTAACGCAATCCATGAAGCCTTACTAAATTATGGCTTTACTCTATCATCCATCGCCAAGTTGTTCCCAAAATAGTAACCCCTATTTTTGTTATAATAGGCTGTGATTATATGAGTCCAAGAAGAAGCTGTGAACGAATAGTCGTGTCCAAGAAGTAGTGCTCCAAGAATACTCCTCCACACCATTTATATCGCGTCAATCACCATATTCCGTCGTCGTCCACATCCTTAAAACCTTGTAATCATCTGTCCGGGAATCATAACCCATGGCAACGGTAAAAGTACATGAAGAAACTTTCCAGACTGAGATCTGGCAAGATCAAGAGGAGATTAAATGATGGAGAAAATTTTTGTGGGCTCATGAAGCAGATTCTCACATGATGTGTTTTGTTTTCCTGATCAAGGCTAATTTAGTCTTTTGGCCTTCAAAATCAATTACAAATGAGACTTTTAGGCTTACAAAACATTTTTAGAATCTATTGAACCTTAAGAGCAATTATTTTTTTAAGGCCTTATATTAGATTATCCCAATAAAAATTGTTCAAATTCCTTAAGCACAATAAGGTCATTGGTCCAATTAGTCGAATTGGGTGATTTGGTCTAATTTTTCAAATATTGAAATATTGAAATAGGAGAATGATATTTAAGATTTTTTTAAGGGAATTCTTTTTTAGCCTATTTCAACTTCGAACATAAAAAAAAACTTTATTTTACTAAACCTTGTCCTAAATTTTTTATTTTTTTTTTGAATTTGACTTAAATTATCATTGTACTTTAGTGAGACTTTAGAATAATTAAAATGTTTGTAAGGATTTTCTCAATATATATATATATATAAGAGTATATATTTTTAAATTTTAATTCAATAATGAATAATCATTATCTGTCTTTTGCCATTGATTACTCTGAGTCTAAAATCACAGAAAGGGAGGAAAATTGAAATGACAAGTCCAAATAACAATAAAAGCTTGATTCATTATCAGAAAGAGTTATACCATGCACATACTCAATGTGGCCCTTAAGACTCAGAGTAATTGGATAGAGGAGACTGTTGAGTGAGCATGAGAGCATTATCTAATGTGCCACAAATCTCGCGAGGTTGTGCTAAGTAATCAAAGATATTTTACACACTGCCTCCAAATTTTTCAGGCATAACAGTCTCAAACGAGTGCTTTTGAAAGGAGTTCAAACAAACCATCAAGGACACCATCATCATCACTATCATCACCAAAGAAAAATACGCCAAAACCTATTTTCCTTTCAAAGTTATTTATCTTATATTCTCAATTTAAGCTTAGATTTATTTTTAGTTTTTAAGCTGTAATCAACACAACTCTGTACTTTATATTTCTATTAATAAAAAATTCTTTTATTTTAATCTCTTTGCATCTTCACATCCAAATAAATTAAAGTAAAGAAGCTTGAAATCCTATGGTTATCTTTGAGATTCAAAGTCTATGGCCTCATTTTTATTGTTTTGTGAAGAACAATTACTAAGAAAGCATTGATTATTGAAGTAGCAGCCTGGGGGGTATTAAATCGCACACTTGTACGTTCGATGTTTTAAGTAATTAGATTAACTGATATTTAGAACCTGTTTTTTTTATTTTTAAAAACTATTTTTTATTTGATTAAACAGAAAAATGTAAAAACTTGTTTGGGTAAGCGTTTTCTATTTTTTTTTGCAAAAAATTTTATATTTTTTTATTTTTAAAAACAAAAAATAAAAAAAACTTTAAAGTTGTTTTCATTTTATTTTTCTTATTTTTGAAATACACTATATTTAATTATTGAAAATTATAATTATGTTGATCAATTTTTATCATAGATCACCATTATTAACCTCCTATAATCATCACCATCATTTTATATTTAAATTAATATAACCAAACAAATTTTTATTTTATTTTTTTAAAATAATTTTAAAAACTTTATTACCAAATAATTTTTAAAAATAAAACAAAAAAAAAAACAAATAGGGCCTTAAACTCCCAATTTCACGTTCATCGCGCTGTCATCAATTCATCATGATGAAATTGAAACATCAATACATTCTTTCTTTTTGAAATTTTTTATGCTTAGTTAATCCGTAGAATTAGGACTATCCAATGCTGAATCGCTGACTTAGAATTTGGTTGTGATTTACCAGTGAAGATAACAAACCTTGCATATATGAAATTCTAAACATTAATGGTTACATATTAATGAACCCTATAACATCACGGAGAAAGACACTTAAGTCCAAAGGGACTATTTTATGCTTGTCAATTTCAAAATGTAAAGAAAGTCTATAGGGTCCTTAATTGATTTTTTGACAAAATTTTAAATTTACAAATTTATAATCTATTTTTTAAAATTTGCAAATCCCTCTATTTTGATTCACAACTCAGTTTCCCAATTTAATTTGAGAAACAATTATGTTAATAAAAAAATACAAAATTTTAACATTGAATTTTATGATATTATTTATTCAATTTCTTACAACTTACTCTCTTAGATTTACAACTTCATCTACTATAATTTATAATTCTACATTCCAATTTTATTTATGAACACAATCTAAAAATTCATTTTTCTCATGATCAATTACTTATTCAATTCCAAGAATTTTCAACTTACTCTCCATAGTTTATAATCCTACTCACCTTAGTTTGCAAGTTGAGTTCAATCCAAATTTTATTTACAAACTAGAAATTTCAACATTGAACTTTATAATGTTATTTTGTTAGCTATTGGTATTTTCAACTTTGTCATCTTGATTTGCAGCTATATATCCCACTTCTATTTATGAACACAAAATCTCAATATTAATTTTCTTTATGAATTTCTAAAAAATATTTGAAACTCAAGTTGTAAACTATAAGGCAAATGGAATTGCAAATTTTTGGAATTGACGGAATATTTGCTCATGAGAAAAAATAAACATTGAGATTATATTCATAAATAAAATTGAAATATAGAGTTGCAAATTATATGTACTAGATAAAGTTGCAAATTCAAGAGAGCAATATGCAAATTCCTGGACTGAACAAATAATATTATAATGTTAAAACTTTGTGTTTTTTATAAAAATAATTTGTGTTCTTAAATTAAATTAGGAAATTAAGTTGTGAATGAAAATAGAGGAAGTTGCAAAATTTAAAAAATAAATTGTCAATTTATAAATTTAAAGTTTTGTCAAAAGATCATTAAATATCGCATTCATGTGATTTCCTTTATACTTTGAAATTTGTTGAGATTTTATTAAAGTAAAATAGTCTCATTAAAACTTAAGTGTCATACTCCCTAAGTCCCTGTCTATATCATTTTTATTTTATTTTTATGAAGCGGTGATCACTTCGTTGTACATATGCTACTAAATCTCTAGAAAAACAGTAAATAAAGACAGATAAAACTTCACCCATTAAAAAATATAAGATATTTATAAAAATTTATTAAAATAAAATAATTCCATTAAGACTTGAGTGTCACACTCCCTTGATAGGCTAATTATGTATTTGTGGTACTTCCACCTCGTTTTTTTGGGTTAAATCATTTTCTTAGCTGGAAATTCTTTATCTTTCACCCCTACTCTTCGACTTCTTCTCAGCAAACCTTGTTGTCCGATCACCATCCTCAAGATTAACAAGCCCAACATTAGGAAGCAAAGTCGTCTGCTTGGTCGTGGTTGCCTGTGATTTCGAGGGTTTCAGAGAGGGTGTGGGAGAGGGACAGAGGAAGGGGAAGGGTTTTGATGGTTTGATTTGGATTTCTTAGTATCGGTTTTGATGGAGAGGGAGAGGAATCAGATTGCTATCTTGGGATAGGTTTCGACGAACAAGGAGAGGGATCAGATTGCTATCTTGGGATAGGTTTCGACGAACAAGGAGAGGGATCAGATTTGACTCAGTTCTCGATGGTGTTCATAAGTGGAATGATGACAAAGTAAAAGGCCAAAAGATATAAAACCAAGCTTGCCATCGAGGTTATGAAGATTGCAAGAAGCTTCTGGATTGCACGAAAGATGATCTTGGGAAATCATCCTCACGTGTGATTCTCGCTTCCGGGTTCTAGCTTGTCTTTACGAGCTCCAAGTTCGTGCTCCAGGTTCTTGTTCTTTCCCATTGAATATGGGTTTTTTCTAGATGATTTTCCATTCGATCTGGGTTATTTGTTTTTGGCATGATTTTTCGTATAATATGGATGGGCTTTTTCTAGATGATTTTCCCGCTCGATCTAGTTTTTTTTTTTTTGGGAAAATTTTTGAACCTGTGCTTTTTTTAAAAAACATTTCAGAAAAAGAAAAAGAAGCAGGAAAATAGGATCGAGCCCTTGAACACTTGATTTTGGTTTTTTTTTTTTGGTTTTTGTGTTTGAACTGGTTATTGTTTGTTTTTTTTTTCTTGGTGAGTTTTTGTGTATTAAGTTGTATTTGTAGGTTTTTTAACTGTTTTTTTATTTGTTCAGTTATTACTGTGTGTATTTTAATTTTTTTAGTGATTAATAAAATGGACAAAAAAATTTGATGAAAAACTCGAGAAGTTTAGTCAAGCTATTGGTGAAAATCAATTTTAGATTCGATTTCAATTTCATATTGGTGTTCTTCACCATGAAGCAACTTTTTGCTTTGAAATTTCAGGCTTCTCGAGTTTGTCGCTGAGAAGCAACGGCTCTGGCTAACCGCAAATCTTTATGATTCTTGGTTTCCGGCGAAGTCAAATCTCTTTTTTTTTTTTTTGGTTTATTTGATTGTTCTTGGTTTGTAGCAAAATCAAATCTCATTTTTTTCTAGGTTTATTTTATTGTTGTTGATTTGTTTGATTGTTTCAAACAATAGATTAATATGTTTAACTGCGTCAGGCATAGATTGGCTTCATTTAATGGAGGAAGGAAGGAGGGTGAAAAGAGAATTAAAAAAAAAAAATGAGCTCCACTTCCGCACATAGACTTTCATGTGGCATGTCAACTAAGTATTTAATAGTTAAAATCAAAAGTTAATGGTCAACATAGTCAAACCATTAGGTCAAGGTTAATTTGTATTGCATTTAAAAGCATCAAAGCAAAATTGTGCCTTTAAATATTTTAGGGTACCAATTTGTACATTTAAAAAAAGCTTTAAGGACAAATTTATATTTTAATCCTTTATTTAAGGAATTGAAGTGAAGGAAGAAAGGAAATGACGTAGCTACCACGCACTTTATTAATTTGAATTTCAGTGACCTGTCAAAATATAATGATATATATATATAACGTTCATGAGTACAAGCGCAAACGGATCACAGGGATGCCATTATTATTGGAATACAAGAGTATAATGTTTAATTAGGGATAAATGAAAGAGTAATCTGCGAGGCTTAATGAAGGAGCGAAGCATGGCTATGGCGGTGTTGGATTACTGTATCCTCCTCCACCTGGGTAAGCAGGGTACGTTACTGGATCTGGAACTTGTGGAAGCTTTCGTCCTGCACCATAATCATTCATATTCATTCATCAATCATCACACTATCAGTTCTTCACTGTTATTTAACTACATATATTTGTCATATTTGACTACGTACCAAGTTTGAGATTTGCGGAAACCAGGTGGTTGCAGAAGACGACGAGTGTCAAGAACATTATGGCCAGAATAGCAGGAAGTGACGACGACATGTTCCTCCTCTTCATTGCTTTTACTTGAAGGATGTTATATCCACACTGCTGGCCTTCGACAATGAATGCTATTTATGGACTCCCAATACACACACACACACACACATATATATATCTCGATCCATCAAGATCACGACTTCAATAACCCTGCTGACTCATTCCTCCATGCCTTTTGTTGGGCTTTGAATTTGTATATTTGATTAATATTTGTCAAAAGTAGACCAATTCCACACCAAACTATACGTTGACTTGATGAACCCCTGGCCAAATTAGATGTACAGGTTATTCAACATAATTAGCAACCCCTGGCCAGTTACGACTTTCGTTTTAATGGCCCTACTTGGTTGGAAGTAGTTAGATTGGCAACGCGTTCTCTAAAAGACCATTTGTTTCCCTTAGTCTAAACAATTCAGTTTTATTTGTTTATAAGTATATTGAATTTGAATATTGATTTTTCAGTTGCATCACTTTACATTCATCACATGCATCATGATCTCGCAAAGTTTCAACATTTTCTCATGTCACACTACAACATTTTTTAACTATGGCAACAGTTAAGAACTATTACAATAAGCTACAAAACCATTGCATTTAGGTATGGTCAATGGTTTTTGGGTTTCCAGTTTGCCCCCATTACTTAATAGTCTAATGTAATGATTTTTCATATTTTAGGCCACAAATCATAAAACCATTAGTCAGACATTAAACAATGGTTTTGAGGTGCTGAAATAAGCAATGGTTTTTGCCTACATTCTATTATATAGGTATAGGCAACATTTAAAAATTATTGCAAAAATATTAAATAGTCAAAATTTAATATTTTCTTTTTCACTTAAGATTTAAAACCTAATCCACTTGAAGTGATGAGATAACTTTAACTACTTTTCCAAAATTACTTTTAGTTATTATAATGCAAAATATTATTTATATATATAGATAATTGTTATACTAAATTTTAAATTTTTCTAATTAATAAATCAGAAACTAATAAAATAAAATAAATAAAACAAAAAAAGGATCTAGATAAGTTATCAAAAACTGAAAATAAATTATTACTAGAAAAATAATTGGCAATAGTTTTTAAATGTTACCAAAAAGAAGATTTATAGGCAACATTTCTGTTTTTGTTGCCTATTAGAATAGAGAATAATTTCAAAATATTGCAATAAAAGTTCCACTATAGGCAATAGTTTTTTATGCTTTTAAAAATGTTATTACAACACTTAAAAATTATTACCTATTCTATTTCAAGAAATAATTTTTAAACATTGCCAAATATTTGTTACTTAAAGTAGGGTCAATAGCAATGCACAAAAAATATTACTTATATCCATATTAGGCAACACTTTTAGAATTGTTGCAATCAAAATTGTTGTCTAAAGATAAAAAAAATATTGTAATGTTACATGGTATCATGTGGTCTTTTTAAGAGAATGGGTTTGGTGTAGTAAATTTTGTACGGTGATTGGGAAGTGGGGTGATCTTCACCTTATGTTCTATCTAATGGTTGGAAAGACAAAGGTACATCATTAGACTTATAATCTGTAAAGCACCCAAATTTTTTTTTATAAAAAATATTTTTATATACCTTTTAAAATATTTTTAAAATATCTTCATCTATTATTCCAGTTATAAAAAATATTGGGTGTTTTGCAGAAGGCTAGAGGCAATTGGGGGAAAAAAGATTTTAAAAGGTATATAAAAGTATTTTTTGTGCTTTGCAAATTATAAGTCTTTTGATGCACCCCTCTCTTTCTAACCATTGTATAAATCACAATGTAAATATTACCTCACTTCCCAGCCACTTTATAAATTTCACATCACCAAATCCATTCCCTTTTTGTAAACCATGTGTCCTCATCCCTTGTACAATTAATTTAATTAATGAATTCTTTCTCCACTAAAAGAAGAAGAAGAAGATGTAATAGTGGCAATAATTAAATATTAATCATTACCCATAAAAGATCAAGTCTAGTAAAAAGAGTTAGTTTCTTATAATATAACAAACTTCTCAAACATGATTATCTTAAATGGGAAGACATTTGTGCGCAATAAATAAAAAAAGATATTAAGCATATAAGTTTAAATTTAGTAGGTTTAGAAGGATTAATAATTAATGAATTCTTTCTCCACTAAAAAAATAGTAGTAGTAGTTAGATATTAAATATTACCAACGGGAGGTCAAGTCTAGCATAAATAACTAGTCCTTCATAACACAGCAAACCCCTCAAACATAATTGTCTTAAATAGGAAGACATGTGTGTGCAATCAAAAAAGATATTAAGTATATAAGTATTAATTTAGTAGGTTTAAAAGGATTAATAGTTGTTAGCTATTAAATAAGCATTCATAATATAAGGTTGCATTTGGATGGTTAAATTTGGGTTGAAAGTTTGGATTTGAAATCTCAAATTTAAAATTCACAAATTCTAAATTTTCTATTTGGATGGTATAAAAAATTTTAAATTATAATATTAAAATCATTTGTTTGAATCTTAAATAAAATTTTAAATTTTAAATTCTATATTTAAACTTAAAGACAACTTGAATGATGTCGATAGTCTAATCCAAATCAAGGGTGGCAATCTAGTATTGGTCGACTCCAACTGTTTAGACCTAAACAACATCAGTGATCTAGTATTGAACACAATCAACAGCTTAGTTCCAGTCAACATTAACGGCTTAATCCTAATCATTGCTTATGAATTAGCATGGGACAATTATAGCAATTGGAGGATAGCAAATTGGACCTCAATGATGACACTAGCTCATTCCTTGTTAACAACAATGTTTAGCATTGGACGACAAAGGCGAACGAATCAAAGACAGTGATCATAAATCAATCCCAAACTATGACGATGGTCAAGTCCTTATCAAATCCAGCCATCTAGTCTTGATCAATACCTGCCATGTGGTGTAATACACCAAATTTTTTTTAAATAATTTAACTCAACCATAGTTGGGTTACAGCTACCCAACACATTTTTATATCAATAATTTCAATATAAAATATTTTATAATTGGCTTCAACTCGCACAATACAACATTTCAGATAAATTTTTACCTCCCACATGCCATTAGGCCAAATCACATTTATTCATCCTTATGCTCCCAACAAGTAAACTAAATCACATTTATCCATCCTTATATTTCCAACAAGTAAAATAAATAATTTAGTCAATTTTTAAAACAAGCCAGTTATTTGGCATCATAATCATGCCATTTTAACCAATCCAAAGTAAACCAAATATTAAAATTACAGTCATCCAAAGTGTACCAAAAATAAAAATAGTTTGAAAGGCATGATTACATTTATATATTCATATAATTGTCAATAAACAAAAAGCCCTAATATTGGTAATATAACACATTATAAATCATAAATTAAATACCCAAAAGAGACAGTAGATCTATGTCACTAAGCCTCTGGGACTCCTTCACGTGTCACTCGTGGCTCTTTTCCTAAAAATTGTTATCCACATAATGATACTCAAAAGTCCCAGTAACCAAAGCCAATTTATGATAGTGTGTACAAATAGTTAAGTGTGTGCTTACTAAGTGGGAATCAAAAATAATATAATTCCAACAAAATATAAGAAATATTACAATACACATAACAACCATCCTTATATCCCTCCATTAACCTCGAGTCGTAACCCTCACTCAGTGTTAAATTACCCGGTCAAAGGTAGATTAGCCCGAGCCCTTATAAGCCACCTATTGAGCTCCAATAGGAGCGTACCATGTGGCACATAAATACAACAACAATAGCAAATCTCCCAACACCTCTCACAATAATCAAACAAAATTCATAACAATATTACACAATTATACAATATTATAAAATTTATAATTTTCTCAATAATCACCCAATTAACATGAAATAACACTAATCACAAATTAAAAGCATGGTTACCTCATGGCTTTTTCAATAAATTATTTCTTACAATTTCTCTCCCACCACAATTTTCACCAATAATACAATCTACAATTAACATATTATTTATAAATATTAGTTTCAATTTTTAAAACTAATAAAATAATTTTAATAATAGAATTAAAAATATAATATAATTCCTAATATCAATCTTAATACAAATCTAGAATTAATATTATTAAGTAAAATTTTTAACTCCTCTTTTACTCATCAATAAACATTAATAATCTAAAAATCAACTTCTAAAGTAATTTCTATTATCAAAATTTTCTTTTTATTTCATAAATTCGCACCTAAAATATGCAAAAATTGAAAATATAGTCTCAAGCTAAGAATCATAATCCTATAGCTATAATAATTCATTTCTCATCCCAAATAATTATCTACACCTCAATAAATTAACATATATTTTCAGATTTAATAAAAATCTAGTCTAGGATTTGATCCATAAGTCACAAATTTAAAGATCATCAATAAATTTATACTCTAAAATATTTATTATACTACTAACAACCTTAAAAACTATATTTATTCAACATAAATTCATCCCTCTTTCAAATCTTAAATTTTCTATCACCACAAACTCAGAAACCAAAGAGAAAGGATCACTAAAAATTTTTTTTAGAACACATACTTAATTTTGAAAAGCTTGAAATCACACCCTAAATATCCTATTAAAAACTCTTACCTTAAAAATTCAGATCTTTCGCACCGACGACTCACGCTCACAAACGCTTTCTCTAATCGCACACAAAGAGAAAGGAAATGAAGGAAAAAGAGAAGAGAACGATGACTTTTTAAAAATGAATGTGGGTCCCACAACTTTTTTTATTATTTCCTCTTTCCTCTCTCTTCTTTCTTTTTTTTTTATTATTATTATATAAACATAATCATTGCACCGGGAGAGTGCGGAAAGTTCACTTCTTCTTCCCTTTTTTTATTCATACCTTTTCTCTTTTTTTATAATAATAATAATAATTTAATAATATATTTTTTAATTAATTAATTAATTTAATTTTTTTTAATTTTAATTTAGAATTATATTCTAGATTTAATAATCATTTTTTACTAATTTGCTTACCTCTAAATATTTTTTAAAATTTTTATTAACCCAAATTAACTATTAAAATTTAAATTGGGATGTTACATGTGGTCCTAACCAATATCGGCGGTTTAGTCCTGGCTAGCATTAGTAGTTTGGTCCTGGTTAAAGCTGGTCGTGTAGGCAATCCATTCCCGATCAACTCTAGCCCCCTCCAGTACCAATCAAAGACAGCCCTTCAATCCTAGTCACAATTGGTGATCAAGCTTAGGTTGACTTTCGCCCTCTAGTCTTAGTCAGCTTCAGCCTTCTTATCTTAGTCAATGTCAGCCATCTGATTATGATCATAGCCATCGGTTTAGTCGTAGTTGGCTTCGGCCCTCTGGTCCCAATCGACGTTGGCTATTTGGTCCTGGTCATAACCAGAGGTCCTATCTTGGTTGGTGTCATTTATGCTATCTTGATCAAAGTTGATCGTCCAATCCTAGTTAGCACTAGCATTCTAGTCTGTGTCGCAGCAACGGCCCAATCTCAAGGGATGTCGACCAAAAACAACGACGTCAAAGTTAAGAAGTAGTGAAGTCAACAAACAAATGCAAAAGAAGAGAGAAGCTTGCATTGAAATTTGAAATAAGTTTAAAAAGATTGAGGTAGAATTTTAATTTGGATTTTGGGTCAAGTCCAAATTCACACATTTTTAATTACTCAAATAATGAATTTAGTTTAAATTAAAATCTAAATTCAAATCCACATATGTACAAACATAACTTAAATGTAATTATCTTGTAGAGGCTGAGTCAAGTGACAATAAATATTTAGTGCCTTCGTCTCAAATTATAAAATAATTTAAAATTATTCTATTGTCTCAAAATATAAGACAATTTAAAAAAAATAAAGTTTCATGAATGATATTTTTTTAATATTATCCTTCAAGTAGAGAGAAAATTAAAATGATATTGTAATGTACTCCCT
Organism: Prosopis cineraria; assembly: GCF_029017545.1. NCBI lineage: Eukaryota > Viridiplantae > Streptophyta > Magnoliopsida > Fabales > Fabaceae > Prosopis > Prosopis cineraria. The sequence continues at coordinate 32,978 of NW_026555537.1, read as the reverse complement.
CTATCCTTATGTATAAGAAATTTTTTAAAATCTTTTTTGTTTTAAATATAAGAGGTTATTAGCATATTTTTTAATAAATGAACTATTACACCCTTATTACATTGAAAAGTAAAAATATAAGTACTCGTTAATTTACTTGGAAAAAAATATTTTTTATTTACAATAATTAGGGGCAAACTCAAAATATTATTGTGATTTTAAATAGATAACTAACTTTTATTAATTTATGCGATTCAGTTAAAAATATTATATATATATATAAGAATGGAGGGAGTAATTATTATTAAGTATATAAGAGTATTTTTAAAAGTTTATAATTTTCATAAAAAAATAAATTTATAAATTATCATTATTGAGCTTTATTGGTATGCTTAATCTTACCTTAAATTAATATTTGATTACTAGTAATTTGAGAATTATACTTATTATTATATTCGCTGGCGGACCAGTTCCATAACACCGGGATCCCCGTGCTGATTCAACTGAAAAGTATTTTTTATTTTGAGCTTATGGCGTGGATTCTAATTCTATGATGAAATCCCTTGCCAAAGGCAACCAATTTGACCGAGTATTTAACCCAAATTCTACCTTATTAATGTTGTTTTTTTTTCTACGACGTTCTGTCATTGCTTACAAGTCCACGTACACTCATTTTCAGCTTCCTCGACTTGAATCTTCCATGTCAAACAAAATGTATACTGCATTGTTTCTAATTATAAGTATTTATATTGAATTTGATTATGGGTTTTTAAATTCGATCACTTTCCATGTACAGCCTCCTCTCGGAAAGTTCCCCCATTAGTAGAAGTTAAGACATCATCGTCAACGTCTAATTTGTTTGATTATGACTTAGAAAGTTATTGACACCGTTGAATACTGTCTTTTTACTCGTCAACTCGCGTTTAGGAAAAGTCTAGATAATTTTTTTATTTTAAAAAATCTATTTAACAGAAGTTAATTTCTAAAATTGATTACTTTTGACTCTTAAACAATTTTTATTTAGTACTTATTAATGGAGTTGAGTCTAATAAAAAATATTAATTCTTCAATCACAATGTGACAAATTAAATTTTAAATTTATTTTGAGAGAAATGTTTACATTTATACCTGACCATATATTAAATTTTAGTAATTAAAAAAACTTTTCAATAATTGCTTTCCAATGATAAAAGTTGGGTTGAATTAATTACTTTTCAAACAACTTTCACTTTTAAAAATTATTTTTTTAAAAAAATATAGCTGAACATAAATCTGATTACAATACTTAATTTTTTATTAAATTGACTTTTGATAAATGAATTTTTGATAAACTAAAAACAAAACATCCACTTAAACAATAATACATTAATTAACCACAAGGGCAACCACAAAACCACAAAAAGCCATGATACCTATAATTATTATAATTAGATATTAAATTTTGAGAATTCCTCTGGTTCTGAGTAGTTTAACAAATGAAAAAAATATTTTTAACATAATTATTATTTAAAAGAAAAATACATTGGCCGTATCTTACTTAGAACCCATTCCTGATTGGACCATAATTGATTTCAATCTATTTCAAAATATTTTCATATTAAAGTTTTGTAAGAAAAAAAAATGCCAAGATACAAGCAGTTTACATTTAGAAAATGATTTCATAGGCTTTTCATTGATATCATTAATTTATTACAAACTGATTCTAATTCTATTTATAAATAATTTTTAGTATCTTTCATTTCAAGAATAATTTTAAATTTTATTAATTTTATTTTAAAATTTAATAAATTTTCACCTCTATACCTAATAAAAATAAAAGAATATTTAATCTAGAAAATAATAAAATATACTCTTTTTCTTTTATAAATATGGAAGAGTATAAATATTATATTTTATCTGTTAAAAAATGTAAAATATTTTTTAAAAAATTAAATTTAATAAATATAAAGTATTTTTAATTTTTTAAAGTGTAATTATTATTTTTTATTTTTAAAAATATTATCATTAATAATGACTTTTAAGGTATTTAATAAAAATAAATTTAAAAATATATAATTATCTTGTTGAAGATAAGGGTAAATTTTTGTTCAGAGGGCAGAACTTTCCAGAAAAAGATGCTTGCGCTTGTTTGCTTTTTCTTCGCAGGAAACGTACACTTTCTGCCCCTTATTAATTGTCATTGAACAAATACTAAAGTCAAACACTTGTGCGTGTTATGTATCAGGTCAAACGTCTCATCTAAGCTATGAAAACAAATACAGCTTTTTCCACAGCATAACTACTGTATAATGTATATATACGTAGAGACCTAACCGTATATCTCGTGAGTCTTGACTGGCGTAATAGTCTGCATCGTCGCTGATGCAGCCACCAAGTCGCAGACTTGCATTTTCCATTCCAAGTTTCCAACTTTACTGTACCATTGATTATTACATATTCCCAACTTGTACAATTTCCCTGACAAAATAGATTCTTGTTTTATGTATAAATATCTGCATTCTCGCTGCCATTGATGGGCCATGCAGAATCTGCAACTTAGCTTCTTGTTGTACTCATGACATTATATAGGCTTCTCGCTTTCCTCCTGCTGTTTCTCCAACTTCACTTTCAAGGCATCCTCTGTGATGACAAAGATGCCCTCCTTTCATTCAAATCCCAAGTCACTGATCCAAAGAATTCTCTCTCTGGCTGGAATTCTAATTCCTCCATCTGCTCTTGGTATGGACTCTCCTGCACCAGAAACACTAACAGAGTTCAATCTCTCAGTCTACCAGGATTAGGCCTTTCTGGTAATCTACCCTCTTCCCTCTCCAATCTTACTCATTTACAATCACTTGATCTTTCCAGTAATGCATTCCAGGGCCGTCTTCCTTTGGAGCTCTCGAATCTCTCTCTTCTTAATACCATCAATTTAGCTGCCAACAATCTCATTGGTACCCTTCCTTGGCAATTATCCCTTCTAAACCAGCTTCAAGTTCTGGACTTCTCTTCGAATAATTTCACTGGTCAAATCCCTCCTGAATTTGGAAACTTTTCTTCTCTCAAAAACCTTTCCTTGGCAAGAAACCATCTTTCTGGGGAGATTCCCAGTGATTTAGGAAATCTTCGTAATCTTTCTCATCTTCAACTCTCTCAGAACTATTTCTCTGGGGACTTTCCCATTACTATCTTCAACATCTCTTCGTTAACCTTTTTATCTGTAACACAAAATCACTTTTCAGGAAAATTACCACAAGATATTGGCGATTCTCTCCCTAATCTCCGAAGTCTCTATTTAGCTGACAATATGTTTGGTGGTGTGATTCCTGATTCCATATCCAATGCTTCACATATCCAAGACCTCGATCTTTCTCACAATCAATTCCATGGATACCTTCCCCTGTTCAGCAACATGAGAAATCTCACCTGGCTAATTCTCAGTAACAACCATCTCTCTTCCAGAACATCAAATAATTCTGATTTCTTTGATTACCTTATACATAGCCCAAAGTTGAAAATTCTGATGATCGACTCTAATCAGTTAGCAGGGGAGCTTCCAAGATCTATAGCAAATCTTTCAACCACTCTAGAACAATTTTGTGTATCTAATAACTTTTTCAGTGGAAGTATCCCTCAAGGTATAGGAAAATTTCAAAACCTCGTGTCCCTATCTTTTGAAAATAATCATTTCACTGGGGAGAAACCAAGAGACATAGGAGCATTGAATAAACTGGTGCAACTTCTTGCATACAAAAACAAGTTTTCAGGAGAAATCCCAGACATGTTTGGGAATTTCACTCAACTATCAATGCTTGCATTGCATAATAACAAGTTGTTTGGCAGAATTCCCTCCAGCATTGGACAATGCGAAAGGTTGAACTATTTGAACCTTCAAATGAATAACCTTCATGGGACCATACCAGAGGGTATTTTTAGGCTTTCTAGTTTAACCACATTGTCCTTAGCTGGGAATACCCTGCATGGGTTCCTCCCTTCTAAAGTGAGCTCCATGGAGCAACTTCAGTTCTTGGACATGTCTAATAATCTAATGACCGGATATATTCCCGAAGAAATAGATGGCTGCACAAGCTTGCGGATGCTTCAATTGGCAAGAAACAAATTTAGTGGTCCAGTACCAAGTACTTTGGGGAATCTAACGTCATTGGAAACGTTGGATTTATCTTCAAACAACCTCTCAGGTCCCATCCCTTCAACTTTGGAAAAGCTTCGGTATATGGTGAAGTTGAATTTGTCTTTCAACCATTTGGAAGGGGAAGTTCCCGTGGAAGGTGTTTTTACCAACCTTACCCAGGTTACTCTCCTAGAAAACAGCAACCTTTGCAGTCCTAACAAAGAAGTTGCGGAAAGATTAAGAATCATTGCATGTGTCAAAGGTAAAAGGCACAGATTCTTACTCCCTCTCATACTTGCAGTAACAGTTGCTTCTATTTTTTGCATTTCCATCTGCTTAGTGTGGGTGAAATGGTTCCGAAAGAAGGAAAAGAAGAATGATAAAACAAGTTTGTCGATTTCTCCTCTCAAGGGAGCTCCTCAAAATATATCGTTCTCTGATATTCGAGCTGCCACAAAAAATTTCGCATCCGAAAACTTGATAGGAAATGGTGGATTTGGCTTTGTCTACAAGGGTGTGTTCAGCATCGACCAATGTGAAACTACTCTCGCCGTGAAAGTGCTCGACTTGAAACAAAGCAAGGCTTCTCAAAGTTTCAGTGCAGAGTGTGAAGCCTTGAAGAACGTTAGGCACAGGAACCTCGTGAAGCTCGTCACTTCTTGCTCTAGTATTGATTATAAAGGTGATGACTTCAAAGCCTTGGTTATGCAATTCATGACCAACGGTAATTTGGACACATGGCTGTATCCAGTGGACGAAGAATCAGGGTCCTCCTTGAGCTTCTTGCAGAGATTGAATATTGCTATAGACATTGCTAACGCAATGGACTATTTACACCATGACTGTAACCCACCAGTAGTCCATTGCGATCTAAAACCTGGTAATGTCTTGTTAGATGAAAATATGGTGGGCCATGTAGGAGATTTTGGCCTGGCAAGGCTTCTTTCCCAGGATTTATTAGAGTCCGTCACCCTAGGACTGAAGGGTACCATCGGCTACATTCCCCCAGGCACGTAGAGGAAACTACCATCCTTATTATTTATCGAAAAACAATAACCTAATATCCGTACAAATTTTCTAACGTCCTTGTAATTTTGTTTCAGAATATGGCCTAGGTGGCAAAGCTTCAACCTTGGGAGATGTGTACAGCTTTGGGATTTTACTTCTCGAGATGTTCATAGCAAAAAAGCCAACTGATGAGATGTTCAAGGAAGGATTAAGCCTTGAAAAATTTGCATCGGCAATGGATGAGAATCAATTAGTGAATGCAGTTGATCCAAAGCCTTTTAACGATTTTGAATGGTCAACACAAAGCTCAAGCACTGGCTATCCTAGTGAAGGCACTAGTGACAACTTTAATAGTGGTCTCACGTTGCGCCAGAGCAAATCAGAGGAGTGTGCAGCTGCAGTGATAAGAACTGGCTTGTCTTGTGCAGCTGAAGTGGCCACAAATCGCTTGACCATGAGACAGGCCTCAAAACAATTACAAGGAATCAGGCAGACTCTGCTGGCTATATGAATTTTACAAACACATGTAAAAGTTAAAAATTAAAACACATATGGCTCTGTGTTCAATCATTGCTGTAGTTTTTCTTGTACAACGCATTGGCTTTTGTGTTTCGTTTGTACGTACGTTGATATTTCACTCGGAGCTCTATCACTTTTCATGAATTCGCTAGTAATAGCAAATAAGTGTAAAAGCTTGCCTACTGCTACTTGGCGGCCACATATGAGTGCAAAGCTCATATAAATGCAGAGTGATCAGCTGAGCACGACTCAGATTCGGATCCGAGCAAGTGAGACAAGCAGAGAAAGGGGGAAAAAAACAATAAACTGCAGAACACCTGACCTGAGATTAGAATCCAATGAAGTTTGACTGGTCCACAACTTTGCCGTATCTTCCAATTATTACGAATCAAAAATGAAGTTTCCGCCACTAAAACTTCCTATTTGGAAGAGGACACATTGACTGTCAGTTTCTTTGTTGTAATTGAAAAGCTTGTGGGGATCTCATGCAATTATCATGTAACCTCAAACTCTTCCACTTGGATCACTTCCACAACATTAAGTTCTTCGTTCGCCGTCGGCGATCTTCGGTATTATATTTTCGAAAACTTACGCACTTTCATTTATTTATAAATATATTTTTATATATTATGCGTAATGAACGTAAACGTTTTAAAATTTATTAATTACATATGCATATGTCTTGAATACTCTAGAATGATTTTATGAGTGGCTCACAGAGAAAGAGAGCATTTCAGGTTACTTGGATCTCTAATGAGATGACTATACTTAAATAATGGCAAACCAAAGATGCCTTGGAAGCAGAATAGAATAAACACCTCCCTCTCTTTCCTTCTGTGAGCATTTCAGCTTTTTGCATTATCGAGAGTGCTTTCTCTTTGAAGCTTGTCTCGAAACACTGGCAGTAAGCAGCATCAAACACGCCACAGAAAACACCAAAGTCCTGAGCATTATTTACTGCAAAGTAATAAATCACAGTTTATGTGCATACATAATAATGCATGGCGCCGCTGTTCCCAAATGCAAGGACTGGCCTATAACCCACATGCGGCAGACTGACATGATTTCAGTTATCAAAAGTAATGACTAATATGATTTGTTTTTTACCCTCATCATTCTGATCTTTCCATGCATGTTGCATTTAAACATACCAACCACTCAGACCCAGAGGAGCTACAAAGAAAAGAATTGGATCTGCCTTATTTATATGCAGACATAGATTTTGGTGCAGAAGCTGTTTTATTTTTCATGGGGAAGGCAGGAGCAAGCTCTTGGCTGACTGCAGTGAAAAGGGCTTTCAGGTCTCCAACGAAAGAAAACGATAAGAGAAGCAGTAGCAGGAGAAGAGAAGAACACGAACAGCAGGAGGAGGAGGAAAAGGTACAATCTCAAAGACCCTTCTGTTCTTCCCTTTCTATACTTCCTGCATACAGTGTAATAACTGACTAAGAACCAAATAGGATGATTTCGTTTACGTCTCTGTGTAATATTGCAGAAGAGGGGAAAGCGACGATGGATTTTTAGGAAGCCTTTTAGTCAAGAACCAGAAGTCTCTCAGGTTTTTGAGGAGAGAACTACAACCACCGTCGCTGATATTACAGCAACAAGTAGTAATGTTTCTGAGGCAGCTGATGATGATCCGCAAAGACACGCCATTGCAGTAGCCATGGCAACTACGGCAGCTGCTCAGGCAGCCGTAGCATCTGCTCAGGCAGCCGTGGAGGCTGTTCGGCTTGCAAAGCCGTCCATCTTTGTCAGACGCCATCATGCTGCCACGACTATTCAAGCGGCCTTCAGAGGTTATCTGGTAAATAGCGAAGTTGATTTGTTCACTGATTGCTATGTATCTTTGAGAATGAAGCTCATTGTTGTGTGGTTTAATTTGAACATGAAAGGCGAGAAGAGCACTAAGGGCACTTAAGGGGTTAGTGAAGCTGCAGGCATTAGTGAGAGGTCATAATGTCCGCAAAAGAGCAAAATTCAATCTTCAGTGCATGCAAGCCCTTGTTCGAGTTCAATCTCGGCTGTGTGAACAGAGAGCAAAGAGGATTTCTAATCACGGAAGCACTGATTCCAGACTAAGTGATTCCTCTAATATCACCGTATGTTAGTTTCATCTTTCAATATTGTGTTTCTAAAGGATGCCTGGCCCTCTACATATGAATGATATGTTTTCTGTTTGACTTCTGCAGTCTAGAGATGATGAAGCCCAAAAAGTTGACAGGATTCGAGCAGCTCTAAAGAAAACGAAAGAAGTTGCCTCAAAACGGGAAGAGGCTCTGGCTGATGCTTTCTCTCAGCAGGTTAGATAGTTTCATAAACCTTTGTTTTCAATCTCCTAGTTTTAAAAATTTTCGTCAGTGCCACAGCACGAAGCAACGTTTTGCTTTATATGTAACAAGATATGGAGAACTTGCGGGGACCCCATCAGCGCCAGTGAGGGAGAGGCTGAGGAAATCTCTAGATGGTCTGATCAATGGATAGGAAGAAGAAGAAGAAGCTTGAACAGAGAGACTACAGGGAGAGCTTCGTGTGATCGAAGAGACCCTATCAAAATAGTTGAAATAGACACCTTTAGACCCTACTCCAACACAGTACCCACCGATACCACCACGAGATCATCATCATCTTGTGGTTATTGTAAGCCTCAGCTCGATTCTCCGCTCAGAACCCATACCTTTCCTTTGTCTTCACCATTGCATAAAGCCCACTGTGATGCCTCTTTCCAGCCTCAACTAGTCACACCATCACAGAGAAAGATGAAGCAGCATCTTCAGGTGCATTCAGCTAGTCCTCGTTGCGCCACCAAATCCATATATTCAATGCATGATGTTTCAGGGCCCACTTCAGCGCCTAACTATATGGCTGCCACAGCATCTGCGAGGGCTCGGCTTCGGTCAATGAGTGCACCCAGGCAGAGGACTTCAAGCCTGCAAAAGTAGCATAACTATAACACTCGACATCTTTGGTCAAATATTTGATTAAGATAGTATTTTGTGTCCAACATTGTTTAGCTCAAATTGTAGAACCTTGAGCAGATAGCTACAGATGAGTGATCTCAATCTAACAAGAGAGAAAAATGTTCTTACTTAATTAACCAGCATTAGCCTGCCTGAAATGGCATCACATCGTCCAACACTTAAAGCAATTAGGATGAAGGGTGGCAACAATTAATGTGGTGATACAAAGGAGGATGCTCTGTTCTTCTGCATGTAGATGCATTTAGCGACTGAAAAAGAGGATGGTCAATAGAAGCTTTTTAGGTGAGGTGGTTTTTTTTTAAAAAAATTTTCTTATCTTATTAATTGAGGTGGGGTATTTTTGTGTTAGCATTCATATTCCTCTTTTACAGCCTTTTGCAGAAGATGGTATTCGTTCCAACTTTAGCATGTTGCATTACCAAATTCGTGCTTTAACGGGCTCTTTAGTCCACGGTTTTCGAGTAATGTTTTCTAGGGGAGGAAAAAAAGCGATAACAGTCATGACTAGGTCAAAATTATTGATTTCATCATCTGCTCGCAAGAAATAATTAAAATCAAAGACTTTGGTTTACTACAATTTCCTCGAACTTTTAGACTGGTATTACATCACAAGTCCCAATAATTATCATCCTCCTCCCACTCATTATAGAGTACTCTTTTAAACTAGTTTTGTTCTCAGCCTCACAAATAAATTACCCATACTCCGGAATCGAGTGTGGTGCGCGTGCAAATATGCACGGCATAACACGATAAAACTAGTTTGGAGTGCGTTCTGACTTGATTTGGGTTAATCTAGATCCGAAGAATGTTGCATACCGGGTGCACATGAAAAGGAAACAAAAAAAAACAATGATATTAATAATTTCAAAAAATTTTAGGAATGGGACCGCCTGATTCTGCGAGAACAGGACATCTAATTCTTCATAGGCGCAGACATGATCACCCGATTTGAAGCTGTCGAGGAAGCTCATGCCTCAGGGGGACATGCAGCATGAAACAGCCAAGTAAAAAAGAAATGGTAACATGTTCAACTTTTTCTCCTGTGGCCATTGGCAGTACCAAAAGCACCAACTCATTGGCACGCCTCATCTTTGTGTCCACATCATAGTTGCTTGGCTTGGAACTTGGATTAACTAACTGGTACTAGTAGAACCCAAAAAGCCAAAAAAAAAAAAAAGGAATGAAAAATATTCGGAGATATTTTCCCTTGAAACTTGAGGATGAAAGGGAGTTGACCTGGTCAATGTCAGATCCGTCGGACCAGACATGGCCACGAACAAAAATAATTCCACAGAACAGTCCCCATAACAGATATCATCCCGACCTGAAAAACAGAACACAGTCTTCTTCACAGTAACATAAGCACAAGTCGCCCAGATTTTTGAGTATACAAAACACCCAGAAAATCCTTAAGCTACCTAAATATCCAACCAAATCAAGATTACATAATACTTGATACCACATCCCAAATCAAGCACCTCAACTCAAAGATACTAATTTGCTTTATTGAACAAGAGCAACGCAAACTCAGAATTGGCCCTTGAAGATGCCACTGTGGGGCTACTATTGCTACTACAATCAGATATGGATCCCAGCGTTCTCTGCAAAACCCCAGATGGAGATGACACCATTGTTGCCAAAGGACTGCCTGATTCGGCATTTGTCATGACCGGAGACTCTGGATTGGAGGCCGCCTCGTTGGCCGGAGCCCCCGCGCTTGGCCTTAGAACCTCAGCTAGGGGACCACCAGGTGTTGAACCCCCCCAATGTGCGGCGGCAGGAGTGAGCCAACTAGCAAGATGGGTTTTGTTGCCATTTTCTGTGTTTCCACCTGGCTCCATTAGGCCTAAACCCATGTGAATAGAACGCATTTCTTCATCCACAGCAGAACCACCTGCCATTGATAGATCGAGCGAAGAAAGGGATAATTTAGCATTTGACGAAACAGGACTTTTGCTGGCGTTGGCATTATTGTTTTCCGCTGTTTCAGCATTAGACCAAGCGTCAATGAATCCCCTGGGTTTTCGGGGCTCGGGATTCTCCATGGGAAGGAGCGGATTGAGGAACAGAGAGCAATGTCTGTTTTGTTGGTCCAGCCCTGAGTTGAAAGATGCAAAGGAACTCAGATAAAGAGCGTCTTCGTAACTTGAACTCGAAAGGGTGGCGGCGTTGTTGTTGCTGCCGCTGCCGCTGCAGGAACTCTGTTTGATGAAATCAGCTTTAGCTTGCATCAGAGGCTGCCATTCTGGCTCAGAAGCAGCAATGGAAATGGGGTCTCCCTTTAGCATCCAGTCCAAACCCCTTCATTGCACATGTTGAAGTAACAGGATAAGAAACAGGGAAGTCAAGTCTATTGCAACAGAACAACATCAAATGCAGCTTTTTCTCTGCGTCTTCCGCTCGGAACAAGAAATAAGACAGTTAAAAACATTTTTTTGTCCAAGGATACACACATTTGACTCATTTTGAAACATAAATATTAAAGGATTAAAGATCAATGGGTACCCTTCAGGTTCTTTACGGGAAAAAAGCAACCTCTATAAATTTCTTTTCCTTATAGTTTCTGACCAACCAAACAGAGGTGCCTCATGGCAAAACCCCAGGCCCAAGAGAACAAGGAAAAACCAATCAACCTATCAAGAAAAAAGTGACAGCATCCTAGGTGAAAACTTCAAGTCACCCACCTGGGTTGGCTCTCAGATGGCACAGAAGCGAAAGATCCAAAATTAGAGGCTTTAACACCATACTTGTCAAGAGAAAGGGAAGATTCGCGTAGTGGCTGACTGGTACCAGACTGAAGAAACTGAGAAGAAGATCCAGCATTTGTGATGACGGGATTTGAAACAGCCACAGAAACTGAAGGTGTAGGATAAGGATGATGGAAATCTTGGCGAGCCCTTTTGGTTTGCTCGTTGTTGTCGGTGGCGCTGCTGTCGGTTTGAACTTCCACAGGCTTTCTTGAACGGGGACGACCTCTGTGCATATGACGCTCGCAGTACTTGTGGTTAGGAGCCACATCTCTAGAACATCTCCATTTCTTCCCATCTGTTCTCCTGCACCTCCCTGGCTCTGGATCAGTGCTGCTACTTGACAACCTCAGATTGAAACCTCCATCAACTGCTCATAGAAATGAAACTTCATGAGAGATGGGGAGAGGGGAGAGATTACTGATTAGACAAACTGAACCGACATCATTTCCATCCCAGAAAAAGACAAAATGGGCAAAGATATAAACTTTGAGATACTGCATACAACGAAGACAGTGGAAAAAGGCACTTGGGTTATCAATAGGAATACCCAGGAGACATGATGAAAGAGAGACAGGGGAGCATACATGTAGAAGCTAACAAGACACACAAACAGTGAGAGAGAGAGAGAGAGAGAAGAGAGACAGGGGAGCATACATGTAGAAGCTAACAAGACACACAAACAGTGAGAGAGAGAGAGAGAGAGAGAGAAGAGAGACAGGGGAGCATACATGTAGAAGCTAACAAGACACACAAACAGTGAGAGAGAGAGAGAGGGACATACAGGGAGAACAAGAAGCAGATGTGAGAGCGTTGGGGATAAGGAGATTGGGAGGAACAGGAACAGAGGCCATCATGTACTTGTAAATCATGGCTTGCCTTTCAAGCTCCTTCCATTGTGCATTTGTGAAAGGGAACCCTAACGAAGCCGCCATCGTTCCTATGTACAATCACAACCAAAACACACAAGCATTTTCAGATACTCAGACACAACAGCAGCGCCCTCACCCTCTCTTCTCTCTCTTCTGACTGTCATCCTTTTTCTTTTCGTTTCCTTGTTGTACCGCTATTTTTCTAATAAAGATGCAGCCTTTCATGCATAGATGAGCAAGAAACCACAAATAAATAAGGCAGCCCAGAGGTTTGACCAGGACGAAATAAACACAAACCTGGGGATTTGAAGGGAGGGCGAGTGGAAATGTCAAAAGGCTGCAACGTTCTTACAGCAACACCCCCACTATGAACAGCTGCTGCAGAAACGGCAGGAGAAGCATAACCTCCACTAACAACATGGTTTATATTATGATGATGATGAGTCATGTACATAGACACAGACGCAGAAGAAGTTGTGGGGCCATCGCCATCACCACCCCCAGCACAGGAATCGTTATCAAAGGGCGATAATGGACGGTGGTGGTGATTATGAGGCACCATCTTCATCATCTTCTCTTCTCTCACTGGGGAATGCTTCAACAAACACTCTTCCTTGTCTTAAACGCCAGATTCACCCGCACAGCCCAGTCTAATCAAATCACCTCACTTTTCCCGAATAGGAAACCACTTGCAAGACCCAACTTTCGAGGCGAGCAAATTAATCCTGTTTTAACAGTACTAACAATACTTATAGGTAATCTCTCTGTCTCTCTCATGCATTGGTGGGGGTTGGAGGAAGGAATGGGGAAAGCGTGAGGGGAGGTTGAAGTGGGGATTTACGATGATAGAGGGATGGGGGTTGCCGCCATTCTTGGCCTTTGCTTTGCTTCCATGCTTCCGACATTCGCACCACACACTAGCAGACAAATGAGTGGAAGTGACCCCATCTCTTCCTTTCTCTCTCGTTATTATTGTGCCATCCATCATTTTCTCCCAAGCCCGCCTCAAGATTTACAAGATACCCCCCCCCCCAAAAAAAAAAAAAAACCTGCCTTGCTTTATTAATGTCATTGGGAAAAGGAGACAAACTGTGTTTTTCTTTAAAAAAAATTTGAACACACCCTTGTATTGTACCTTCCCTGTTTTTATAACGCCCACCGTTTTAGCTCTTTATCGTTTCACGCACACTTCATAATCTGGACGCAAATACTACAGTAATAGGAATAGTGCATGTAGGAGAAGAGAGAAGACGCTTTCATTTCAAGTTTCAACTGCTACATTCCTGATGCCATATCAATATTGCTTCAACTTCAATTCCTTCACGGATTTCCCTTGCAGTTTTGCAGTCGCAACAAGAGCAAGTACGGTTGCTACTGTCTATACACTGGTCTTCTTGATGACCGTTGTACAAGATGAAAATACGTAATGGATAATGTAGGAATAAATTGTTACCATACGCTGCTGCGTCTTTGGTGATACACATCAACCAACGGCAATTACGGAATATTCGTTTTCCTACGCTGCAGCGTCTCGTTTCATTCTGAACAGTATCAATTTTGTCCTAAACTTTCATGGAACGAGCAAAGCAAAAATAATTAGTAGTGACGCTGACGTCCTTGCAAAGTTTGAAAGTTGTACTCTCCGATCTTATTTATAAATTATTTTTATCAACTTCATCAATATCAATACAATAAAAGTATAAAAAATAAAATTTTATAAAATTACAAACATAAACCTTAAAAAGTAAATAAATTATATAATATTATTTTTTTTATTTCTCTCTCTCATATTTTTAAAAATAGTTTAAGCATTTCATTTAAAATAAAATATTATTATTAATTTAATAACTTATAAAATAAACTACTTTACTCTTTTAAAATGAAACTAATAAAGTGTATGCTTTTTCTCCACTCCACCACCTTGTGGGGTACTGTGTCCATGAAATGAGCTGTATGATTCATCAATTATCATCCCTCATAAATAGCGTGACCGTAATATTTAACATATATAGCGAGGAATAAAACTGTGTTAATGCATTTTATCCTAGCCCTCTATATTTGCCTTCATTTTTGCCCCGACCGACGAGGGATGAGAGAAAAAAGGGGACCCAAAATGGCCTCGCCTGAGGGTGGAAGTTGCTCCTAATATTGGGACCAAAATTTGTTGAAAAATGTTGGGTAATGGCTAGATCATATAACGCCATGGTGGGACGCTACAGTAGGACTTGATCTTGAACATATCCACTTCTCTCCAAACCCTTCAGTCTTCAGTGTTGCCGAAGGGTCCCAGTCGATCAATGAGAAGCAAGGAAAAATATATTAAATAAAACCTAAAATATATATTTAATTCATTAATTTTATACCACATCGTAACTTTATAAAATACTATTTTTCTAATCTCTTAACTTTAATATTGTTAGTGTTATTTTAATAATTTTTTATTTTAAATTTTTAAATATTGATAAAATGTTTTCTTGATATATTAAGTTTAATTTTTTTTAAATAAATATGATTGATATAAAAAATAATCATTTAAAACTAACTATATTGGTGTTAAAGGACTACAAAGATACCTTACAAAATTAAATGATTAAATTGAGACATTATATAAAATTAGAAGACTGAAAGTGTACTTTAGCCTTAAATAAAAATACTCTGTTGGTTAAGAAAATATATTTATTATATTGTTAAATAAAAATATCAAGAACTATTTATTATTGAATATCAATAAAATGCAAAAAAATTATTTTTTATGAATAAAATATAATGAATTATAAGAGAACGATACTTGAATTTTAAAAGAGTGAATTAATAATAGGTATATCCCCGAATTTTTTTATAAAATATAATTTACAAATATTAATTTAAATAATTTTAAATTTTGAAGTTTCAAGACAATTTTAATTCCAAATGTAATTATTAATTTACAACTAATTTTTAAAAAAATTTATGATGATCTAACTATTATTAATTTAGATCCAAAAACTATTATTAATTTTGTTTGGCCAACAAAAAACTATTATTAATTTCATATTACACGAGACTTAAACTTCAATCTCCCATGTCATGCGTCCAAGGATAAGTATTGAAATTTGAATTTTAAAATGTCCTTGTTTTTACCTTCATTTCTCCTACACCATGCTTGGATGGATAAGCATTGAAATTTAAATATTATAATAGGCTAAAATATACTCTCTTCATTTAAAAATATAAAATATTTTTAACCAAATCTCACCTCCCAATAAAATAGTTACTTACTTTCAAACTAACTCTATCTTTTCATATTTTTTTCTATTAAATACTCTACAATAAATATAAAGTCATTATAAATAGGAGCACTTTAAAAAAGAGACAATGATTGCACCTCAAAATACTTAAAACGTCTTGTATTTTTTAACATCTAACACAATATCTTTAGAATCAAATTGAATATTGAACCGAAAAGGTCAGCGATTCACGGTTAATATGGTTCAACCGGGTTGAATTAATGGTCAAACCGATGACGTAATATTTAAATTAAAAGAATTATATATGTATAGAATAATCTAAATACAAGAAATAAATATGAAATTGCTACTTAACTTAAAAAAATTAAATATTTTGAGTTTATCATGATTTAACAATTCACATGATATAACATGATATCAAATGATTAACAAAATTAGTCATTTTCTAAAAAAATTGGTAAAAAAAAAATTTAACAGTCTACTTTTTAAAAACCAGATCCAGTTTCCAATCTAACCGCCACTTCAAAACAACCCAACTTAACTCAATCCATAAAATGGATTTCTCATATGAACCAAACTGAATTTCGAACCGGTCTGACCGTTTGGTCCGATTTTAAAAATACTGATTCAATTCCTCAAAAAATACCTTACATTTTTTAACGGAGAAAGTAGTTTTATCATCTAACTTTATGCAAAATTTTAATTTAGTCTTTTAATTTAAAAATTATTTTTCAGTCCCTTAACTCTAATAATGTTAGTTTTGTGTGATTATTTTTGTGTCAATCATTATTGTTTTTAAAAAATTTAATTTACTACTATTTAAAAATTCAATGTAAAAAATTTTGTGATGAAACTAACAATATTAGAATTAAACAACTAAAATATACTCCTTTCATTAAAATATGTAAGATATTTTTAATTTTTTAAGGTGTAATCATGCATTCTTTTTTAAGTTTTCCTATTGAATAAATTACTTTATATTTATTTTTGAGTGAAACATCTTATTAAATAAGGATAAATATAAAAAAATGAGTTAATTTAAAGATAAGTAACTATTTTATTAAATGTGAGGCTTGATTAAAAATGCTTTCTATTTTTAACTGGAAAGAATACCTTATAAAATTAAAATAAAATCTTATATAAAATTAAAGGATTAAATATATACTTTAATCATTTGTAACATTACTTGTCCTTTTTTGTTTAAACACTGATATATTTTTGAAAAAATTATAACTGGATCTTATAAAAAAAATTTATTATTAAGAGATTTTATAAATCTTACAAAATACTTTTAAATCACAGACCATACGCATTAATTACTTGATAAATGATATTTATAATTAGATAATGAACACTTCCAACTTAGAAATAGCAAGTTGTGAATTTATAAATTTAAAATTTAAATATATTTTATAAATTTTATGAAATTTTTTGATAATAAAATTTAAATATACTTTTTTTCCTTCAAATAAATGAACAGTGAGGCAGGCAGTAAATTGAGAAAGGCGCGTGAAGACAGTTGTTGCCGCGAGGCTGCAGACGCGCTAATTAACTCACAGCCTTAGGATTGTCATTTGTCAGGACGTGACGTCTAACGTTGTGGCCAGGCGCGTGACTCTTTCGAGATTGTACTACTCATATGGGCAGCGGCAATAAAAAGCGCCCAGATTGAGATCCAAGTGGCTTGAATACTATAATTTGGCCAAGAAATTTCAAATATTAATCCCAAATCATAAAATATTAAAAAAAATTAATCACTTAATTCATATTATTTTAACTCATATAATTTTAACTCATTTATAATTAATTTTTAAATTTTAACTTTTCTGACTCAATAATTATAAGTTTAATTTGATTGTAGCTAGACCTTTGAACTTTTATTTTTATAATTCAATCCTATAATTTTAATCATTTAATTTTAATCAATATTTATTATAAAATCTTATATTTTTAAAAATAAAATTATAAAAATTAAAATTAATTTAAAATTTTAATATTTAATATAAAAATTAAAAAGGCTTAGTAACTTAAAATATTAATTTCAAATTTTAACATAATTTTAATATTTATAAATTTTTCATTATTTTAAATAATTAAAATTATGAAGATTGAGTTGCAAAAGTTATAGTTTAGGAATTAAATTATAATTGAATTAAAATTATAAGAATTAAATTATAATAAGTTAAAATTTAGTAATTAAATTATAACTAAATTAAAACTGCAAGGATTAAATAATTAATACTCCCTTCATTCAAAAATATAAGGTATTTTTTTAAGGAATTAGATATTAAAAATATAAGATATTTTTAATCTTTTACTATGTAACCATTGTTATAATTACTATGAAAGTGTGTCAAAAAATAAGTCTCCTATTGCTTACATAAGAGGAGAGGTCTCAGTAGATTATGTGAAAATATTTTTGAAAAAATTCAAAAATATTTATTTAAAAGTGTTTTTCCAAAAAAAACCTTCATTTATCTCACTTTAAATTCAAATTCAAATAATAAGTTTATTTCCCCTAATTACCTTAGCACAATACGTTACTCCCATTTAACTTTTAATTATTAAATCTGAATATAGTTATAAGCTTATTTACAAGTCCACAAACATTCAGTTTTAATGCCATTTTATTTTGTCCAGATGATGAAATAATGATAATTTATTTCCTTAATGTGTTGGAAACATGAGGATTCTCTTCAAGACCTTTTATCATATTAGATTATCATGTGATTCAAACCCTCAACGTCCAAAACCGTCCCATCAATGTTTTGTTTTAATAATATTTTATTCTTTGAATGGTAGGTTAATGCTCCTTAATTTTGGCTTCAACGATACTGTGGGGTATATATCTATAAATAGTAGTGTGCATGCATGAGACCTAGGCATACATTTTAAGTTTTTTAGAAACACTCTCCCTCTCTATTCTTGAGTTTAACTTTTCCTTTAGATTATTTTTACTATTCTGTCATCCTGTTTATTTTTATAGGAGAGTTCTGTTTAATTTTAGAGAGCTCTAACAATTGTGTCAAAATTGTTCTTAAAAATAGTGTTCTTAGGCACGACTTGAAACAAATTTTACACTGCTACCGCCAACTATCATTATCTTTTTTTTCAAAAGTGCCTATATTGATAATGACTTTATTTATTATAAGGTGTTTAATAAGGGTAAATATAAAAAGATAAAGTTAGTTGAAAAGTGGGCAGCTACTTTATTAGAGGATGAAATTTAATTAAAAATGCCATATATTTTTTAACGGAGTAAGTATTCTCTAAAATATTTTTAAAGGAGATTCAATATGAAAATATAAAATATTATAATAAAAATAAAATTTTATTAATAATAATTTTTCAATATTATTCTTTTTATATATTCTTTCTTCTTAATATTCTTTTACAAAAGAATATTAAATAAAAAAATTCAAAATATTTTATAATTTAAAATAAAAAAATAATAATTATATAAATTTATGGGTGATAGCCTTGGCCCTACATTTTCCTTCCCCAACCTGAATCGCAGGAGTTTAGAGTCTAGCCCAGGGTTAATCAAGTATAAAATTAAAATAAATTTTATTTTAATAATTATATTCCGCTAATCTTATATTGTTAAATACTTTTAAATAAAATCTTACATATTAATAAATTTTATTAAATATAATTAAAAATTTTATCTTTTAAAGTAAACTTTAAACTTCTAACAATACCCACTATTTATTATATTGAAACAAAATAAAGATCAAAATTAAATAAAAAGAAAAATAATAATATTAGAATAAACATATTTAATGAAATTTTAATATTTTTAAAGTGTCTTGTATTTCAAGTCATCAAAACTTTTTTAAAAGTAGTTTATAATTTGAGATAGATGGAGTATATAATATATTATAGATTTACCTATCTCAAGGCTTAAAACAAATATTATTCTCAAAAATTAGGCATGTTATAAAAAAATTACCGAAACAGTATGAATCTAAAAAGTTTTAAGGCTTAAATCTACGAGATCCATGAATTTATGAGATTTGCTGGTAAAAAAATAAGTTGATGAGATTTGGATCCCATAAATTTGTACGAAACCTAAGGAATAAATTGTCCTGTTCATATTACAATATGCGTGGATACATGGATTGCTACTTATTAATTGTTTAAATGAGATTGGTTCTAATTTCCTTATTATTATTTATTTAATTATGGAAATTGTTTGAAATTTCAGTAATAAAATGAGATTAATAAAAATTCAAATTCAAATATTATAAATTAACTTTGGATTAATACTTTGCACAGGAAATAGAAAAATTCTTGCTCCGACCTAATGCATTGCATCATTTATAATTTATTTAATAAAAATATACTATTTCATATAAATGTAAATATAAATTTATTCTATCGTTTATGATGATATGAAAAAAAGGTAAGAAAATTTTTTAAGAATAAACTCATTAAAATAACAACATATAAAATTCTATTTAATTGAATTGATAATAACATAACATATTTTTATTAAATAAATTATAGATAACATGATGTAATTGGTCTGTACAAGAATTTGTCTGTGAGAATGAGCAGCAAAGCTGAGATGAGCAATTGCCACATTGTCTAATTTTATTTTTTATTTTCAGCCTGGAATGACCTCCACCCATCCTTACGGCTCATCGTCGTGGATATAAAGTAAGAGATTGATTGGGTTTGAATTTGATAATTAGAAAATTCAGGGTTGGTTTAGTTTCTGTTCGCATTTTTTATTTGTTAAAATTGTTTTATAATGCAGTTTTTAAAATTATTTTTTAAAACAATATATATATATATATATATTTGGTTTTATTAAATAGTTTTAGAATTAAAAAAATTTATCATATTAATGGTCATTTGCAATTAATGACAGTGGCTTATGATAATTATTGATCAAAATAGTTATAGGTTTAAATAATAAAATTTAATACTCTCTCAATTAAAAAATATAAGTCATTTTTTGAAGGATTATATGTTAAAAAATATTGGGCATTTTTAGTCTTTTAAAATATAATCATTATCTTTTTTTTTAATTGCTCATACTTTATCATTTACTTTATATTTATTTTAGTGTCAAGCACCCTATTAAATAAAGGTGAATAAGGAAAGATATGATTAGTTTAAAAATAATTAATTATTTTATTAAGGGGTGAAATTCTATTAAAAATGCATTATATTTTTTAATGAAGAGAGCATAAAATTATTCTATTTTATTTTTATTGTATTCAAAAACAAAATATGAGACAAGTTTTTTAAACAATTATATTTAAAATACTCATGCAAACAAGTTTTTTAATTTTATGTATGAATTTTTTAAAAAATAAAAAACAAACAGGTACTTAGAAGTTTTATTTTTAATTTTCACATTTGTTAAAAAAATAAAAAAGAAAGAAAGTTAAAAATGATGGGGGACAGAAGCGGCAAAGTAAAAGGGTGGGAATATTAAAATGGAAAATGAAAATGCAAAACGTGTGTGGATGGGGTTGAGTTGAAGACAGCTGTAGAGTGAATCAGCGTCACTACTTGTAAGCTGTTAGTTGCAACCTCCCCTCCCGACCTCCTTTTTCTGTGTTTTCCAAATTCCGAAACAATGCTTTCTAATCTTTGATAAAGCAGGAAAAACAAAATAGATTATTCGAATATAATTTAGGACTTGGGTAATTCAATATCACCCCGACAACCTTCACTGAATGATGTGGACCATTCATTCATCTTCTTGTATTTTCCAAGATAATATGAAATATATTCCTCTAAAATGAGTTTCCTTTATAAAATTAACCGTCTCTTGTTAATATTATAAGACATTAATCGAGTTACATTTTTAATAAATTAATCAACTACTTTTAAAATTATATACTTTTGTCACATGTTTATTCTAATATAATTAATAGAGTGATTTCAATTAAATTTTTTTAGTAATTGCACCTCAATTTAAGAACATTTTTAGAAAAAGGATGTTAGTTACATCTAAAAATATGAATGAAAAATGAGAAATTGGAGGCACGAATGAGATTATATTTTGAAAATATGAGTTTGCTTAGTTGGGATGAGTAGGTGTGAAGGTGCCTAATGAATAAAGTGGAGAGGGTGAGAAATCAGATTAGAAAGCATGATAGCAGATGGGTCCTTTGTCCTTTCGCTCCCCCGCATATGAGATGTCGGTTGATTCCGAAGCCTGCCACCGCCCGGGGAGCATCACCCTCTCCTTTCCATTCCTTTATCTTTATTATTGTTACTATTATTTATGATGATGATGATCATCATCATCTGAAGAGGATGATGGGGGACCACTCTTATCTTCTCGCCAAGCAAACCCCCACTTTTTTCCTTGTATTTCCAGTTGTAATTATCTTCCCACCTTATCATTTCTCTCCCTCTCTTCTTTCCCTTTCTTTCTTTACTCCCTCTTTTCCCCTGCAATCTTCAAGTTCAGGGTTCGAACTATACCCTGCTTTGCTGCGTGGGAGCATCTGTATTTCATTGATTCTTTTTTTTTTTAAAAAAAAATAACTCTCTATAATTGGTCCCTCATTTTTAAACGGTTTGAGTTAGATCATTCATCTACATGTTTGAGCTTATATTGCTTTTTTAGTGCAAGGTCACAAATAAACCATGCCACGGGTGGAAAAGAAAAACAAACAAACCATTTCTGCATCTTGGGGACATAATATGAAAAATCTTAACATATAAATTATTATTAGAAGCTTGATGCACCAACTAACTAACACATATATTATCTTCTCTAAGCACATGAACAAGAGTGCTCGTTCAATCCCATATAATGAGTTTCTTGATTGTTTTGATAGTTTTTATAAGAGAATTGTTCTTAAAAAATTTATATTGAATGAGTGTTACAATTTGTTATTTTATTCTAACAAATGTCCAAGCATTCAAAAATACTTATTCATTTATCAGTGATATTGAGGTGACAATTAAAGTATTTTGTGAATCATTTTATCTAATTTTCTCACTCATCTCTGATGGATTCACTATAAGCCATATCACTATTGTTGTTAACTAATATGTCAATATCAAGTCTAATCTTGTATTTACTTTGTACTTATAAAATTATCTTTAATTAAATTTCACTTTTAAGGGAACAGTTGAATCTGACCATTTAAGACTTTATTTATTAAATGTCTATCATAACATAATTATTCTCTTTGCTCTAAAATATAAGCATTTGTTTTTTAAATGTCTATCATTACATAGTTATTCTTTTTTGTCTAAAATATAAGCATTCTTTCTTAGTTATTTTAGTTCAAAATATAACCAAACTAATATATGTAATTTTTTTTATTTTACTCCTTATATTTGACTATTTATTGATCTAGATCTTTGTATAAGTATACCTCACTTATTATGAAATATGTTGGTTATGGGAATTACGAGTAAAATGGAAAAAAATATTTTTCTGAGAATGAAGATTTTATAAACTTTTCATAAAAGCTAATTTATTTTGGATGAGAGGAAGTATCTTGTGTAATTTTTTTTTTTTTTACCATATGTCGACAAACTTATATTTTCAAAATAAAATATCGCTTAAAAACAGTGACTTATAAAAGTGCTCGGGTTTGTCACCGTAGTTTTCCTTCCAATTCAGGGCGAGGGCCAATGCCAGCTGTCGGCCAGCTTCGATGATGAGAGGTCTTTGCATTTACTCCCTTTCTCTTTCTGGACCATTCCCCATCGGGCCCCCGAATTGACTCTTCTCCGCCTCCTCTCCCTATCATCTCCCCCACCACCTTTTCCAATTATTACCCTTCTTTTGTTTTTTTATTCTTTCCCTCTCCCCTCCCACCAAAATGCCACCAGTCTATACATTTTCAATCAATTAACCCCGTCGTATTTGCCAGATTTGCTTCGATTACACCTTTTACTCCAGCTCACTAACTCATGTATAATCAGCTGCAAATTGAAACCAAAAGTAAAACTTAAATTGTTCTCATATGGCATAATGAATCTGATTAACAAAGAATGCTTCACCGACTCGCGTGGCGTGCTACACACACAAGTATACATGTTTTCCTATAGAATGATATCAAGGATTTTACTGTAACCCATCATCGCGATCAATATAACATTGCTTTGCAATTCATCATAAAACAGTAATGACCACTGCTTGTACTCAGCTTCTAACCAACTCCACTCTCATGAGGATGCACTGCTGATCGTCACAAATCGATTGGATAAACTTACAGCATATTTGGTACACAAAAAAAAAAAAAAATTGTTTTTAGAAATAAAATGACTGACGTACCTGAAAAAAAATGAGATGATTACATTTCACATTTTTTTTTAAAGAAAATTGTTTTCAACCTACCAAACACTGCAATACTTAATCGTCACTCTGCATAGTGACTAAATTCAGTAGATTTTCCTCGACAAATTCTCAGTCCAAGCACCTATTCTATAGATTCCTCGTGTGGTGTGACTTTGCTTCGCTTTGAGTTTTCCAGAAAAGCAACTCGTCTGCCTAGTGACTCCTTAAGGCTTTCATCTGTGAAAAACCATAGAAGGAAGTTGCTTTTACCAGTAGCTGTACCCTTAACTCGTTTACAAGGGTAAATAATTGTTTGGGTTTGAAATGAAGCATCAATTAACAAAAGTCCAAAGTAATCAAAGAGAAATGAGGCCCAAAATCAAGCCAAGGCCCAGTATGCTTCCAAATTAAGTTCCATGCTGAGCACATCCTAAAGCAAGGGACATAACCTTTAAAACTCAAAGCGACTAAGCATGAGAGATAATTAATGGATGTGAAATTGCTATCTAATGTGCCTCAAATTTTGCTAGATCATACCCAATGATAGTGAATATTTTGCACATGGGCTCTTAATTCTTTGGGCATGATGATCTCAGGGGCATGAGTATAAGAAGGGATTCAACTGACAAAATTAGGGAGATACACTCCACACACACAAAGCAAACCCATTGCTTGGTTTTCAATTTAAATTCACTTTACATTCTGCACTTGGACTTAGTTATTTTAATTTTATAATTGTAATCGTTACAATTTTGTACTCTAATTCTAGCTATCAAATCATATTTACATTATTATTTTTACATGAACTGAGAAAAAAGAACTTGAGGACTTTTTAGTCATATTTGAAACTCTACACCTCTAACATGATAATCGTATTGTTCAAACATAACAATCAATTTGTGACGAACAAAAATAATAATAACAATCTTTTGTGAATATTAAGCAAAAAAGAGTTTATACATAGTCCAAGAAATTGAAATTCATAGACATACTTCAAGATTTTCTATGCTTTTGTTTCGAGAAGCAGATTTCATATTTCACATGAGCCACCACTAGTTCTCAGAGTTTAACTTTCAAATCGTGCCACGCCACTGAGTACACTTTTATTCTCAACCTATTAGTTCTCTATATGCATGCCTTACCAGCATGCAGCCATACAGAACTGGGCACGTAATAATAAATAGGGCATCGTTGCCATCTTTCTCATCACATTAGTAATGCGACTCCAGTACAAATGGAAAATCTGAATCAATAACTATTAACTAGATGCGCACCATAAATGCTGCGTCAGAAGTGAAACTATAAAATACAGTTGTTTTGCTTTCATTTTGAGCAGTAAAGAATATGCTGTTGATTTCTGATGTTGCACGTTAATTAAGTAATGAACCAAGCTGATATGAGTTCTCAAGGTAGCTACATAATTAAGAATTCATGTCAGCTTTGTTTATCAATGCATTAACGGACAATATAAGAAATCGATAGCATATTATATTCTATATTTGAAAATGACTATACAGATAGTTCCAACCATGGAGGGGAAAGCACCAAATTCATCAGAATAGAGCAAAAAATTCAAAAATTTCACACTATTCCTCATTATAGTTACGGCCTCCACCTGCCTACGCTTGTTTATTAATTTTCAAGCTAAAGCAAAACATTCATTGTGGTATCAACGTATAACATCAGAAATCAATAGCATATTCTTCATTTGGAATTGGATTGTTTTGAAAAAGAAGGAAGGCAACGTTCTCCATTTTTAAATTAACCAGACCAAATTGAAATTCTTACGAAACTAGAGGAACCAAAGGTACAATTAGGCAAAATTAAAAATATCCCACTTCCTTTCCACTGTTCCATCCAAGCTACAACAAAAATCATAGCTCTAACTATCAGAAATGTAACATCTCTTCTTACCCTCTGGATGGATTCTACATTCATCCCAGCCTTACTTTTATCATTAATCTGCCATTCAACTAGCAACTAATTAAGCTTCAGGTTCAGCAAAGTCTCTCTAAGTGAAAAGGATATGGTTTAAGAAATAAGAATAAACCCGCTAGAGAAAGCAACAAGATATTGTTGACTAGAGAGTGGCAGGTAAAACAAGGAGAGAAAATTGTTTTGCACATAATCAAGTCAAGACAAGGAATCTCATGGCATTAAAGAATTCCGAGAGGAAATGAAGAAAGCAGAGGTGAAAAAGAGAAATACAACTAACCATGCACTTACAATTGAAGGAACATGAAATCTAGCACATGATAATGCAGAAATGAAAGACAAGGCCCGAATAAAGAAAACTCAAAGATCATTAATAGGTGTTGTTGATGCTACAAAAGTTGAATCTTCAGATAAGCGAGGAAAAAGATATGCCAAAATAAATGGGACCAGCATACCTACATTCAACGGGCATATTTTTCTGCAATTGCACCAGTCTGCAGACAAATGACCTTTGAAAACAATTGAACATTATGACTTGTATTAATGGAAAGAAGCACCCACTAGTAACTACCACTTATAATGACTATCTCTCAGTTATTCAATATCATTATATCCATCCAAGGTACAATCCCAACAGTTAATAGAAGTTGCCGGTAAGTCTAGAAACCGAATTAAAGATCTGATATCACATCAATGTTTGGTTGCTGTCGCTAACTAGTCTAAATAAATAATCTTCAGGCTCACTTATACGATAAAACAGAAGTATAGACTATAGAAGCTATATTTCAACAAACAACAGGATTAGGAAATCGAGTGACAAGATATCAAGTATTTACTACTGGAGAAATGTAAGAGATGATCTCTTTTAGGTAGGCTTTTTATGGCGCAGAGAAAGATCATATTTGAATTGCACAAGACATGCAGGTCGCCATGGCAGCACCTGTATCAAGCGAATAAATTAAAAGGCCAGGCTATTGCAATTGTTTATAATAATTTCCAAACAATATTAAGAAAAAAAAAAAAAACCACCATCAAATCAGCTTCATTGCTAAACAAGTCTCCCCATTTTAACCAAAATTCAAAAGCAAAAGCAAAAGCGAAATGAGCTTGTAACAAGAAGGACCCGAATCTCATACGCCCAACATGCCCCATTGACGTTGTCCCCTGAATCTGATGCTGTCCACCTCTTGTTCCCGTATGCGACGACGGCTCCTCAAACAAATGGAACTCGCGCGGATGTTATTGGAGTAAAACGGCGTCGTACTAGACTCTCTCTCTCTCCCCCCCCCCGGCCTATAGATAATATTGGGCCCCAGGGATTGGACTATTTGGCCCTTGTCATATTTAATTCCTACTTTAAAGACCGGACAGCTCATCTCTTCATGGGTCAGGTCAAAACATATCCCTTTAAAGGTCAAGCAAAACATAAAATTTATTAATAAAAAAATCATGTTAAAAGAATTATATTTAAAAAAAATTACATTTAATTTTATTATTAACAGATCTCATTAAATTTATAAAATATTTTAAATCTTAAATTTTATACATTTATAATTAAAAAATATTTATAATTAGACAACAAGCAATTATAAATATTTTTTATTAAATTTTAAATATAAAATATTTAATATTTAAAATTATTTTATAAATTTTATGAAATATTTTGATAATAATTTTTTTTGTATAGATATAATTTTTTTATATTTATATCAATATTAAAAAGTAAAAATGTTTCACTAAAACAACAACCAGACAAAGAAAATTAGCAGAGTTGGTGGTTTGTTAGGTTAAAAGGAATGGAATGAAAAATAAAATAAAATAAAATGTTATTATTTTTTAATGGCACGTGCAAGCATGTAGAGGGGGGGGGGGGAGAGAAATTATTGTTGTTGATGAGTGACAATTACAAGTATATGATAAATAAGGAAAAGGACTTCTTTTAATTAGTGTCTATCAAAGCCTAAATCTTGTTTTTTAAAAAATTAACCTGACTTTTTTTGCCATCAAATTTTAACCTGAATTTAAATGAATAAAAAATATATTTGTCCACAAAAATGAAAATAAAAATGTTATTTTTGATATTAAAAATTATCAAACTTATCACAAAACTTGTTATTTAGAAATCATAAATAGTACCCCTTTCTTATTCTTTGGAATTAAATATTATATTTTTTCAAAAAAAGAAACATTAAATCTTAACGTAATCACCTTTTTTGGAGGAAAATAAGCTTGCACTTTGCACATGTCCATTGTATGCAACAAATTAATTGCCCAATTCGACCTTAAAATTAACCCTGGCTCCTACTTTTTCCCCCTTTTTTGTGCAAATTGTACTTTTATTAAAGTATTTGCTTAATAATGTAATATCTTATTTATTGGAATCTCTGAGTGATTAATTTCTCATAACATAATAAATTAATAATTAAATTTTTATTGATAAATATGTCCATATTTAGTGGGAGACTGCCAAAAGAATTAAGCATTAATTTATAGATTTATAGATACGCGTTACAATGTCATGCCGTGTTTTTGCTGGCCAAAGGCCAGTATGCAATGCCGTACTTTAGGACTTACCATTCTTGTTGCATTTAGCCCCAGTATATATATAGCCAAATTTTACCAACCACAGGAAGCCAGAGCCAGAGCCGGAGAGGGTCTGAGAAAGGATCACTCTGACGCTCATTTCCTGGAAGAACTAGGGTTAGGGTTCCAGATTTTGCAGTGTGGAGAAGCATCAGTAATCGAAAATGCTCAACGCTGATTCTTCTTTGGCATCTGTCACTTACCTCACGACCGAGCAAATTCAAAAGGTACCAACGATTACCATGAGTCATTCTTCTGTTTCATTGTCCATAATCCATTGTTTCTTAGTCAATCTATTTAGTATTTCAACGTTCGTGATGGCGTTGTTAGAAATCTGGCTTTTGGCTTTCGCTGTCTACTTGTTTAGATATGAGAAAGCCGTATACATTACTTCTTCTCTTTCCTTGACTCGTAAGTTATTAAATTTTATTTTTCACTTGTGCTAAATTTAACGTCTTTATTGAGGTGAATGCGAGAAACACGTTTGATGATAAAAGTTCGTGCTATTTAATAGCGTCTCTCTTTGCGGTAGTCCTTTTAAAGGGTCAAGTCATTGATTGATTTCGAAGTGTTTATGACAACTTATTTTTTAAGTTAGCCATCCAATGGGAATCTTGAATTGTTTTCTTACTGGCATATAGTGATCCTACCGATGTGCGTGTTTTCTTGATAACCCAAGAGGGGCCTACATTGTTAATGGAATGTGTGTCTAAAGAAATTTTATATTCACATATCTTAGGAATACTTTTAAATTTTGAACTTTCTGACCAAGACCATTGAGTGGATGATGGATGAGTAGCAATGAATGTGTTTCAGTTTAAATTATGACTTTCTGGGCTCTTGTTTATATTGCGTTGGTGAATCTTTCTCCTTGGTGCAGTATTTGGAGGAAAATAAGCAGCTGATTCTGACTATAATGGAGGGCCAGAATATGGGAAAGTCTGGTGAGGTTGCCCAGTAAGTGCCCACATTCAAGAGTCACTTCCATTTGTTGCTTAAATTTGTTTAGAGAAACCTTGCCTTTCTGCTGCATTCTCTTGCAAATCATTTAGTACTCTTTGACAATCTGCTTTGAAGCTCTCGACATTGACTTCCTATTCTTTTTATCCACAACTGATCTTATGGTGTCCATGAACAGTTTAAGAATCATTGGCACATGAAATCTTGAGTTTCGGCTTAAAAATTAATAGTATGCATGCCTTTTAAAAAACAGGACAATCAAACACTTCTTTGTATAACAAGTTAGTGTGAAACGAGGTTCAAACAGGATCTAGACAGTGAAAAATGTTAAGGGACTTCATCTGTAACCAATTTGAATTATAACTGGATGGGAGATAACCTCTTGTTATGGAATCATGAGATCAAGAAACAAAATGCTCATGGAACACAATTGTAGATCATGTGCACCCTTTTTGTTAATCATCCTTCAGTACCTCCGGCTTTGTTTGGCATTTCCTTTTTGGATCTATTTGACTGAGATCATAGGTGCTCTGGGAAATGGAAGCTCAGGAAACGTGTTTCAAAGAAAAAAGATATATACGTTTATGCGATACAATTGTAAATAATGAAAAAGTGAAGAATAATTTAGACAACTATATCAACAGGAACTGCCCCTCTTTCCTCTCCTCCTCTATAAACTCATTTCTAGCACCCTTGCACTGAATCTGACTCCGAAAATTTCACATTATTTGTGTCATTTGCTCATTGTATTCTAGTGCATAAATTGAGGGCTGCAATAGGCAGTTATCAAAATACTCATAGGAATTCGCATGAGTATATTCACTCTATATTCTAGCATAAACAGGAAGTTTACGTATTTCTGGTTTCAAATAATCTCTTCCTCTTTGATGAAGGTCAAGTTAATCAAAGGCATTATATAATTCTTTATTGGATCAACATTTCTTCCGGTTTTATTATTTTGACTAAAGAAACTACTTGTAGTACAACTTATCAACAACTTAACTGTATCTTATTATGCAGACTACCGTTATGTTCTTATAAGACTGTTCTACTGATTCTTAACATTTACCTAACACAGATATCAAGCCAAGCTTCAGCAGAACTTGACTTTTCTTGCCAAACTTGCTGATGCTCAACCTCAAGCGCCTGTACTCCCTCAGGTAATCTTAACTCACCCAGTGCATGCTCTAGCCAACCCTGATATAAATGAAGAAAAACTTAGATGCAGGTTTTAGGTTGTTAAGTTTCCAAACATAAACAAGATAACGAGATGTTTCTTGAGCTTAGCATTATAATTAGGTCTCTTAATTTTATTAATATCTCATATTCTTACAGGATAACTTCATGATAAAACTTTACCCAATTCTAATCCATTTCAAACTGCAACTTTTGCTCACTTCCAAGAAAACTGTGCCGCTGTCATCCCAGGTTGTTATGCAACAAGGGCAAGGCAGCCAGCAACCTCACATAGCAATGTCTCAGCAACAACCAGATGTTCCTATGTTGCCTTTCGATATGAAAGATCAACAGCAACATCATCCCACAATATCTCTGCAACAACCAGACCTTTCAACTTCAAAATTGCCTTTCCAGATGAATGATCAGCAGCAGCAACTTAAGCAGCCAGCATTCTTCCAGCAACAGCAGCTCCTCCAAGGGCAGGTGAATAGGTTTCCTGGCGCCAACAGTGGCAGTAACCAGAGCCCCCAAACTAGACTTGGTATCAATCTCTCAGGTAAGCAAGAAATCAACCAACATGGCTTAGATGCTAGTTCCAGTGGGTCTCTCGGTAAGTCACCGCTTGGTCGTAACAATGGAAATACATGACCTTTTAACTGTTAAAATGATTGCTAGCCTGACTCAAGTGATCAACAGTTTCTTCATATTTTTGGTCATTCCAATCCAGTGTTATTCGGCTTATATCCACAAGTCCTTACAAATGGTGCTTCAGTATTCCCTTTGTCACTGAATTGCAAAACGCATCCTGACCAATTACAAATTCTAATTCATGGGATTTTTCAACCGTTTTATTTTTCGATTTTTTACCTTAACTCAGGTTTAAGGTAATTTATCATTATCTGATGCAATAACCACATTTCCGTAGGAGCTACTAATTTATTCGTCACGTTTCATGGTAATGAAAGCTCGAGTTTATTAATAATGGACTAGTAGTAATGATATCACGGGAACGAGCTGCTAACGTTTCGGGTGATGTGGGTGGGACCTAGCACGTAATGATATGTGGTGTTTGGGACCCAACGTTGAATTCATTTGGACGAATGTAAGGTCTCTGCCTTTGTAACCAAAAAAGAAAAGAAAAGGACTTTCTGTTTTTTTGGGCTGCCTTCTTGTTCCCACTGAGAAAAAACGAGTTATCAGTATAGTTTACAATCTCTGGACATTTAACTTCTTGGTTCGCCCGTTTGGATAATTTTTTAGTAAAATGTTAATATTTACAAAAAATAGCTCAAGTTTATTATTTAAATTAACATTTTATTTATTTTAACTCAAGATATTTTTTGGGAACCCGTTCAGTCCTGAAATTTTTATAAGCATGAATAATCCTCGAGGGACTTAATGAAAAAAAAAAAAAGATAAATGACATTAAAAATTAAGTCGCATTAAAACAGGAAAATAAAAATGAATTAAAATATTAATATTTAATTATTCTTATGTCAAGCCACTTGGAAATAGCTCTGGTTAAAGTGTAAATAAAGATCAGGTTTAAATCCTCTTAATAAAAAAAATTCAAAACTATATATCTATTGTGTTGAGATTTAAAATATTATTTTAAAACAGGTGCATATTTTTTTTTTAACAACTATAAAAATTTAGGTGAGATGAATCTCAAGAGTTCACTATAAAATCAAGACATGCCTTCAAATTTAGAAATCTTTATAGACTATCCACCAACAAAATCCTCACATGAACAACTTGTGAGTTAGGAGTAAATTCTTATTACTTGGATCAATTTTTATTAGTGCAATTGGCATAACTTTTAAATTACCTTATTTAGAAAACCTACCTCCCACCCACAAACCCCCCACCTTGTTTTTGTAAGGGGAAAACAGCCTTCAAATTCTCAATCGCACGCTAATTAGAATTTGGTTGAACTTGCCACTTCATAAATCAAATAAATATACTATTAGCAAAGCATGCAAATAAGGGTAAATTCAAATGTTTTTAAAATTATTATCACTTTCTGTTTTTAAAAATCAAGAAAATACAAATATCTTCAAATTATTTTTTAAATGTTATATTTAGCCTTAGAAGCACTCTTGCCCTTAGCTCCTCGCCATTAAACCTTCCCTCCCTGACCCCCATTAGCTGAAACCAATGTCGTTTTCTTTTTTGTTTTGTTATTCTTCATGTTTTTCATCAAAGTGCAAATCCCTTCCCCGTTACTATTTACTCGAACAATGCCGTTTTATGATGTCTGGCCCGTCCATTGTTCAATTTTTTCCCCCCTTCCGAACTCATCTTGCGCTCCACCTCCACTCTCGCAAATTCTAAAAAAACATCTCTTGGTAGATGATGTGAAAGTCCACCATAATGCTTCGGCCATAAACTTTAGATTAGCAACAATCATCAACATCTGCTTCACATTGGCATGTAAAAGGAAACTAAAGCTATACATTATGCTCTGATATTGGTATTTTGAGATGTTATATTTGACCAGCAACAACCACGTAAAAATAAAAACGAACCCTAACTATCTCTAACACTATCATGACCGAATTCAAATTTCTTTCATGACTTACTACATTCAAACAAGCTTGAAGAATCAAAG
>NW_026555536.1:0-61807 GCF_029017545.1 Prosopis cineraria | reverse complement strand
TTACGAAAATAAATTGTGAATCTCATTTTTTTCCTATCAATATACAGGTAAACCAAGGCAATTGGAAAAATCAATAAAATACACTTGAGATTACTTGTAATACTAGTTAAAAATTTATGAAAGTTAGTTGTAAATCACAAGTTTAATCATTGATAATTTTTATAAATCTTTGAAAAATCTACAAAATACGTTTTGAAATTATTTGTAATGTTAGTTGAGAATTTATGAGAGATAATTATAAATCGCAAGGCAATACTTGTAATTTTTTACCATCAATATCTAGATAATTATTTAAAAAATTAACAACAAATACTTAGGAATCTTTGTAGTATTAGTTGAGAATTTACAAAAGTCAACTATAAATCTCAAAACAATCAACAAAAAGTACTTTATTGTTAGTAAGGATTATAGTCTATTATTAATTTCAATAATTCAAAATTTTTAATTATAATTAATGTTCTTATGGAGTCTCTAATGTTATTTCTCCAAATTCTAACCCATTTAAAAGGTGGGTAATGTAGCCCTTCATTTAACTCATGGCTTATAATAAGCTAACTCACTAAATCACAAGTTGACCCACTTTTTTGATCCAAAAAAAGTTGACATACTTTTTTTTTTAACAATTTTTTTTTCTTTATTGTTTTAATTTTAATGAATAAGGAGTTTTTATTCCTTCTTTTAACTATGGTCTTTTGTTCTATATTAGAAACTTGATTCCATGTTTAATTTTCATTTTCTTTATTGATAGAAAAATGGATAAAGGTGCAAATTTAGTTATGAACTATTTTTTGAGAAGCATTTGATATCCTATACTATGAGATGGTGAAAATAAATCATCAACTATTTTTAAACAAAGTGCCTGTTCTTTCTTAAATTGCAGAAACATGGAAAGAAACAGATGGTTATTTAGTATTATGGGAGCCACTCAAATTTCACACATGGCACACCAACCCCTAAAACATGTTCTTCTATCTCCTCTTTCACTCCTTTACTCTCACTCTTAGATCTTATTGTGTCTCCAGTAATGGCATTTCCCTACTTGCTCACCATATATATCTTCTCTTCACCATGCTCCATTTTCCACAACTCACAGAGTACCTCATAAAATTACCTCAGCTTCCTTTTCTCTACAAGAACTCTCTCATACTAGATCAAGAAGCACAATAACTAGTCTTCTATTACATCATCTTCATCTCCATGGTGGCTTCTCTGCTGGAAAAACTGCACTTCTTGTTCAAGTTCATCAATAGAAGCAAGCAAGGAAGGTGGCCTTAAGAAGCTTAGTAGATCATAAGCTTCGAAGAAGCCTAAAGCATGGAAGGCCATGACTTTTATCTGGTCCTTAATGATATGTCCACAAACAAATCTTATGGTTATGGGGGACCACTTACAAGGTACCCTTGCTTGAAGGGGCTCCAAGACAAACCATATCCCTCTTTGTCATGACCCTTCAATCTCAAATCAAGGTCACAACTAAGTGCTTGCTTCTTCCCGAGTTGTTTGGTAGAATCAGACACATGAACCTTAGAGCTACTAGTTGGCACCAATAACATTTGGGTTTTGTGGCATGCACATATGGATAGAGGGAGAGAGGAAGATGAAGATGAGAAACGTGTTTGCAATTTAGAATGGGCCCATAATTCATAATAAAGTAATAGATGTTTGTTAAAAATTAACAAGGGTGTTAAGCATGTCATTTTAATAGTTGATTTATTTTGTACCACCCCGTTATAGGATATTAGATGCTATTTGAAAAATAGAAAATAGTTCATGGTTAAATTTGTACATTATCTTTAATAATTATATAAAAATATATATGTTTTTATTTGCAAGTTTTAAGATTAATAATCATATAACTTCATAAAAAAAACATACATAATCACTTGAATTTAATCTATAAAAGCTTGTAATTTAATTTGAATATTTTTTAAAATATTTAGAAATGCCAAAAAAATATAGAGCGAGTTGGTGAGTGGCTTATACTCACTTATAGCAGTTAGGTTGGTTTTTTTTAACACACTAAGAGGTGAGTTGGTTTCAACCTACCTTGCTAACTTGCAATTTGGTCTTTTTAAGTTAGAGTTGCAACTCTAGGAAGAATATCTAAAATTGGTAGCACAAAAGGAGCTCATATGGTTTCAAAAATATCGATGTAAGTGGCTTAAATGGAGTGACAATAATACTAGATTCTTCCATGCTTCTATTGTCATCAAGAGAAAACAATAGAGGATTACCTTTCTACAAGATAGCAATGGCAAATGTATTACTAATGAACCTTCTCTCTAGACCATAACTAGTCAATTTTACACTAATATCTACTCTTTTGACCTAGACGTTAACCCACACCTTGATTTGTTTTCTCTCTTCCCCTCACTTTCACTTGCCACTCTCCTTTAGATGTAATGTGTTGTGGACGATGTGGAGATTAAAAATGCATCCTTTTCTTTAAGGGTGTTTATAACATCTTAATTTTAATCCCTAAATTAAGTTAAATTAATCAAGGGTAATTAGGAGTATTAAACAAAATAAGAATGGAATAGGAGTAATGTGGAGCAAATTTTTGGTTTAAGAGTGATTTTAAGGGAGAATTTAAGTTTTTATCCATAACCATTTATGGTTGTGACCTAATAGGAGACTACCTTCCGCGGTGTTGAGCATCCTCACTCTTTGTTCACAATCATTTGTAGTTGAGTTCTTCATTTGAGATAACTACTTGACGTCATAGACAAAGGGGACAAATATGGAATAGTGGCTTTAACTGTGATTGGTTATGAATTAATGTGAATGACTGTCCATGGACAAAATGTTAGAATCACGATTTAAGTAGCAGAAGCGAGAGCAGAGAGAAATAGAAAGAGGGATGAAGGATCAATATAAAGCTTTGCTAGGGCTTGTATTTTTTAGTGATTCGAGGCATATTTGGGCTAGATATCACTTGGGGTAAGTTCCTCTATCCTTCCTCTTCTATTCTATCTCTAATTTTGAGGTTAGGGTTTATAGTTTTTCCTTAAATCTAAACCTTTGGTCGATTTTTTAGCTTTGGGAGGTTTATGGCCGAATTAATAGAATTACATGAAATTGTTTGAAGTTAGTTTTTGCTCCTAGAATTATGGATATTGGTGGTTTGGTTATTAATCTAAATTTTATGTGATTTAAACAAACCCTTTGTCTTTGAAGAATGATCTTGGAGTTTTGGGTATTATATTAGCTATTATTAAAAACTATGAGAGCTAAATGAAGTTAATGAGATTTAGTAAACTAGTTGGATGTGAGAATTAGCTTATGGTTAAAAATTTTGGTTAACAGGTATGAGTTTAAGAGATTGAAAAATAAAGTTTATGTTATTTATAATGATGGTTAATGTTAATTGTAAACTAACATCATGTTTGCCCTTCCTCTTCTCAGAGTTTACCCCTTAGATGTCCCTAGTAGGGGTGGAGAGTAGGACTCTTTCCAGTCCATTTACTCAGGCGGGGGCACGCTGGAGTAAGCCTTCCTAATGATCGAATTCCTAAAAGTTTGGCGTAATGCATACTTCTAAGGTTTGATCCTACAACCTCTTTTACTTAGTAAACAAGTGGGCTAAGATATCAGTACAAATACATGTTTGGATGTTTTGATTTGATGTGATGTATAGATGTTAGCCTTGTAATATGTCTTTTTTAACTGTGATTTGCAGGTGTGGCTGAGATGGAACCTTAAGCACAATCCAAGAAAGTCAAGAGTTGGCAGCTGGCAATGGTTCCAAACCTTTAGCCATATTTGTTGGCTACTATGGACCCAAAGGTGTAGGCACATTTTTGAAGCAAGAGTGAAAACCTTAAAGAAGTCATCTATTGCTGTATGCACAGATTGATGGATAGTGGTGCCAACGACAAGGTCAACCACAAAATCTTCCCTATGTTTACATTTTCTGCAAACAACTGGACCCCACCCCCTTTAGGTATTTTGAGGATCGATGTTAATGGGTCTATCAGAGGTTATCTTGAAGAGGCACGCGAGAGCCTCATTTGCAATGATAAAGGAGATGGATTCTTGGTTCCAAAAAAACCTAGGCTCCTATTCTACAATTGCAGCTGAAGTCCTTGCTATCAAGATTGGACTCTAAGTTGTTAAACTATATAATTCAAAAAAAAAAATCTAACTATATACTGATCCACTAAAAGCTTTCAACTGTTTATAGAAAAAATATGGCCCTGACCACCCTTTAAGTGTTGAGACTAGAGAATTAATCTTTCATGGTTGGAAACTTGAGATTTTTCACAATACCTGAGAAGTCCTATGGTGTGTGGATACTCTTGCTAAAGAAGAACATGCTGGTCCCTTTGAAACAATTGTCCTATCCAAAAATACCTGCTAGTTGCGTTGGTTATGCTTAGGATGATATGCAACAGTTTTTGATGCCTAGGCCTCTCTTAGTCTTATTGTGTAAACTTGTACTTCTCAAGTCCTGGCTTGCCCCTTTATTTAAATTTTTTTTTTAAAAAAGCTTACAGGTTGGCCCACTATTACCACCTCTAATAGTTTGGCTTCATCCTTTCTTTTAAAATATTTACAAATGCAATTAATATTAATTATAGCATTTTAAGGCCTTTTAATTTTAGAATGGGTGTGGACACTCTGTAACTCAAAAATCACAATTACGATGCAAGCAATGAGATAAATACCCTGTGTGTACATATTCTATAACGTTTTAAATAATTGTTTGATTGATTCAAGTTTGAAGGGCTTGCGTAACCGTGTCCGGGTTCTATTGGATCCAAATGATGCAAAAACCGACCACTGCGGCCCAGGGCCCACTTAGGTTCATCCAGACATCAGAACACTGGGAATGGGAATGGGATGATCTCTGCCAAAACTCGCTATTATATTAATAACACTCCGACTACACAACACGCAGTATCTCCTCTCCTCAAGCTTCGCGCACTCACCTCCCCTACCCCTTCCTCGCCGCTCGCCTTCTTTTGCCGCTGTCCAAAGCCTTCCCAGGCTTCCTCTCTTTTCCTTTTCTTCTCTTGTGCCCACCGCCGAGGCACCTGCTGGTGCTCTTCGGATTAACCCAAACCAGGCGAAAGGAGTATTTGCGCTGCTAATGGCGGCTACTGCAGCCTCTGACATTGCCGACGGCCCTGTCCTCAGTTTAGTCAACAAGCGCATCCGTGGGCTCCGCAAGAAAATGAATCGTATTCTTCAGATGGAGGAGTCTATTGCTCAGGGTAAAACAATCAACAAAGAGCAGGAGGAAGTCCTTCGCTCTAAGCCTGCAGTGTCCGCACTCATCGACGAGCTCGAGAAGCTTCGTCAACCCCTTTTGTCTGCTGTCAAGGAAGAAGTTGACCTAGCCCTTCAGAACCATCGTATCTCTCCCGACAAACAACCCCAGAAAGCCGACGACTTTAACCACACTGTGGTCGAAGATCTTCTCAATCTTCTTTATTTTGGGTCATTGTTCGACGTGAAGTCGCAGAATGATTTCACTTCGACGATGCTGACGAGGACCCATGAGCGAGGCTGTTGCTTAACCTACGATTATGTCACCGACGACGCAACTGATCTTCTCGGAGAGAAAGACTTGGATGTAATTTCTAGGCTGGGCGGTCTGTTGATATCGCGGCCTGCGGATTCAAGTTTATCTCACAAGAACGCGTTGCAGCGGTGCATAGAGCATGCGAAGCTATGGCTTGCGAAGGCCGACCAGCCCATTGAGTCGAATGCTGATGTCACATGTATCTTCCTTTTCCCAAGTTTAATTTCTTTTGAATTTGCTAATTTCTCTTCCTCTTCAATTTGGCTGTGTCATGTTGATTCTAAGTTTATTTCCAGATGTGGGTTTGAGGGAGAGGTTAAATAAGATTATGTCTTCAGAATACTTCACCACTACGCCCGAGATGAAAGCTACAGTTGAAGTCGCAGCAGCAGCTGCTGGAAATTATGCCTCTTTCCAGGTGCCAGTACACGGTACCATTGTTCCTGCCTCAGTTCCACTCGAGGTGGAAAGTTCAGTTTCGCCATCTCAAGAAAAGGTATATCTGCAGACCCAGTAAATTTATATTAATTGATTTGGATATGATCCATCTTTAATTCATGGTTCTTATCCTCCAATAGTTAATTGTAAATGTAGAATTTTTGGATTGCATGGTATGGGTGGCTTCAACTTTCAATATAGTGTTGTTCTTTTGGCCATTTGGTCGGTATTTGTCTGCACACGACCATTAATGCGGCAATAGCTATCTAGAACCTGCATTGCTTTGTCTGGTGCAATGAATTGTTGTTTGAGTATTCACTCTTTATTCAAGTATCATTCTAATAGAAATTTAAAAGTGGAAAGGGAAGGATGGGAGAAGAGTATTTACCGTTTGTGCTGTTTCTTTGCCTTTTTCCATTCTTCAGTTGCATATATAATATAACGTAGTGTGAACTTCAGTGGGTAAGGAACACAATTAACCTCTCACTTTAATATCAGGACCAGAGATTACGAGAAATGCAAATAAACAATCAATGCATGTCTTTCTATCGAGCATATTGTTATGACTCGCGCTATACTTCCCTCTTATGACCATAAAAGAGATGATCTCAAGTTTTTTATTTATATAATTCATTGATGTTGGTGACCCTTGACAAAATTCAATAAAGTTGTTCTTTCCCTCTATAATTGTTGATAATGGGCTTATGATATTTTGCTCCCACTGCTTAGTTCTTGCAGACTGTTTGATTTAGGCATGACTATTATCTGGTTTGAATTTCAGTCTTCATTGGACATGCATATTCCTAGAATTAGCATTTTGTAGAAAAATATTTATCTGCATTGTAATTATATTGGTAATTTAAATGGCAAAAACTCTGCTTGAGCATGTTATGTTTTGAAGAGTAGGAAATATGATGCGTATTGAATACTTTTTATGTATTAGATATGAATGCAAGTGTTGTTCTAGCATGGGACTTGCAGTAGATCATTTGTGCAATGCCATTCTCTTCAATGGGAGATTTGAAATCCCTCAATAATTCTTGTATCTCTGGCTTCTGTTTTTGTTTCCATTTTTTTCTAAAATAGATGGCTGTGGTATAATGTATGCGCTGGGTTATGGACACAGTTGAGCTGATGTTTATTTGGATTGATCTACCCATCCTTATCACCAGTTGTCACCTGTAGCCTTTAGTGACTCTCATTACTTAGTTTAATTCTGTGTCATAAGATAAGTTCCTTGTTATCACGTTTATATCACTGGGATTCATCAAAAAGGATGATTGCGCATAGTGCAGAAAATCCCATCCTTGCTTGTTTTGAACTATGACTGTTCCATTTTCTGGTCCCTCTGCCCCTATAGGTAAGATATTACCTGCTGCCTTTTAACAAACTTTCTTCATTGGAGGTAAGTTTGTACATTCCTCCTTAAAATATAATGCGAGAGCTGTTTTTCTGGATGACTGGGACAAATGATTCTTAGTTGCTTAACTACCTCTTTTAAATATATGCATTGGCAGTGAATAATTGAAAAGATGGGATGTTATTAATTGCTAAAACTGAGATAAAACAGCCTTTTTCTTTGATGTTTGTGCTTGAAGTAAGGTTTGATGAGAAGAGAAGTTTACCATGTTGCTAGAATCGCTTAATAAAACAAAAATGCACAGCTGCTGCTGGGTTGCTGCAGAGAAATGGGGGTGGTGTGTGCGTGCGTTTTTTTTTTCTTTCTTTTGGGGTGGGGGGTGATAATGAGTTTCAGTTCACGGTTCTTCTTGTTTTTTTTTTTTGGGGACTGTGTCTCTTCAAAAGGATTAAAATGCTCAAGTTAAAGAATCTTAGTTTTTTTTTTTATTTCTTGGTTGGGTCGTATCACTTCTCCTCTGCTATAGTATCATTCTCTCGTTGAATTCTGCTTGTGTGCCAGTTCAATGCTGCAGCCAAAGGGCCAAGTTAATTAATCAAATGGTTGATACCATACAACCCATATTTCTTCCATATGGATGGTTAAATGTCCCCAAAAAGTTTATTGACCCTTGCACAAGTAATTTAGGTGATATATATCTATCTTCCCTGTATTATGTTTCTCTAATCCAATCAAAGCTGAAGTCTTTTCAAATAACTTTTTATTCTATTTTACACTTCACTTGGTCAGACTATTTCCTGCATCATAACTGCTTTAGTCTTCATCGGAAACACCTTCAAATGTAGTTTGAAATAATCATAATTTGGAAAGGTGGTAACTGGTAAGTGCAGCTGAAAGTGCAAGTGGAATTGCCGCAGCCCCAAACGCTTCTGTTGTCCTTTTTCATGTTGCCATTAGGGCCGGCTTAAGTGACAAGGATGGGGAGAGGCATGGGTGGTGGTCGAGGTTCAGCTCCTGATGCAACTCCCCTCCCCCAAAAAAAGTAAATTATTTGATGCAGTTGTGTAAAATTTACTTATTTTTGAGTTGTTTTGGTAGCATAGAGCCCTGGACAGACAAATATCAGTGCTAATTACCACACCCAATACTTTTAGCATGTGTGGTATGTACCATATCTTCAGAGATGACTTCCTTACACACTCTTCCATGATTTTGAGTTCCAGACTCTAATTGAGGGTGCAATTGAGCCAGGCCAAATTGAGCACTTAGATTTCATTGTTTGGGAAAAGGATGGTTTCGACCTTGATCTATGTAAACAATTGAGCCAAGTTCAAAATGTTAGCTTGTAGGTTTGAAAGGGGCTTTGTTTAGCATTAGTTTTGGACCAAATAACGAGTTTAGGTTTTTGAAGAAACATCATTCAATTATCAAGCCTTGACAAATTTATCCAATTGCAACTACCAAAACTGCTGCCATGTGGCTATTTTAATTAGCTATATAATGAATGAATATAATTACAAAAAGCGGTGAGGTGCAGTTAAACTAGTACCATAACTAAAGTCACCAGGCTACTTGCACCTGACATAGGATGCCTTGGGTGGTCTCAAACAGTGCCAGAAAGCCAAAATTAAGCTTACATCAAGGATGATATATAAAGTTCAAATTCATGCAATCATTCAATTGTAAAATTAGACTTTTCTCATACCAAAGTAATGTGTTCATGTGGTAGGGATAGTCAAACAATTGAGCCTAATTCCAAACTTAAGTTTGTTTAACTTGCAAGCTGTGCTATAGCAGCTTGTGGATGCCTATGATCTATTTCCAGGGCCCCAGTCCTTGACTGCAGTTTTTAGCTAGTGATTATTTGATGATGGATTCAATGGAGTCATATCTTCTGTTTTTTCTTTTGATGATATGTTCATTTCCATGCATAGTTTTCTTTTGGTAAGAGGCAACAGCATTGTTGGTTACTGGGCATATTGGCAAGGCTAAATCTGAATACTGATTATATAGATCTTCCTTGGACCAAAAAAACATCTTCAATCAAGAAAATTAGAGTTTTCTTTTATTTTACTCTTTGAATATTGGGTTTTCCTATAAATAAGTCCTTGATTTTCATTGGACTGAGAGGTGCATTTATTCGGCAAGGGATTCATTTCACGGTTCTAATAAGTCCTTGATTTTTATTTATTTATTTATTTTGTTTTCTTGTTTTTTGAAAACTTCTTTTGGCTTGAACTCTACAAGTCAAGCTCCCTTGTCCCCTATCTTCAATGATACTGGCAAAAAAAATTACAGATTTTTAGGATTTTTACTTATCAGTCCCATGCGTTTTTGGCAGGATGAAAGGGTAACGAATTTTCACGGACATGAATCTGAAGACCTTCAATCTGATCTTGAAGAGGAACTTCAGAAGGTGCTCTTAACAGTTTTCCTAGACAGCTAGTTGATGTAGAAATTGTGATTTGGTCTGTGTCATCTGATGTTTCGAGGTGTTGCTTTGCAGGATGAAGTAGAAGAAGAAAATGTAGCTGAAGAGGTCTCAGTTCAACAAGATGTTAAGCCACAGGTAGATGCAGAGCGTAACCAGAGAGACTCTGAGGCGAAGGAACAACAGTATTTCCCCAGGAGAGGGGGTTACCAGAACCAAAGAGGTGGCCGGGGGGTTGGAGGTGGCCGGAGGGGTTATTCAAATGGACGTGGAGGCCGGGGTGGCGGGAGAGGAGGTGGCTATTACAATGGCCGTAACCAATACTATGACCAGTCTGGTAATTATTATCCCAGAAACTATTATAACAACAGAGGAAGAGGTGGCAGAGGTGGTGGTGGGCACCTCTATGAAAACCATGGTTCAGGTGGTCAAGCTAATCATGTAGCTGATGTTGGGGTTCGATCTTGATTAATCGTGTGAGGTGTTCATAGCGTTCTTAACTGTCTGTAGCAGGTCTGTTTTTGTTATATTTGTCTGGCATGAATAGAACTTTCTTTTGAACTATTTTGTTGACAGAATTCAGCATCCCAGACTCCATTTTGTAGTCCATTAATGAACATTTGTGAGAAGTGTTACAGGAAGAAATTACCTGCGAACATCTGATGTTTATGGAACTTAGCTTAGGCTTTCTACTCTGCCCCCGTCGACATCTAGGGCCTGTTGATAAGCAGCTTCCGTTTCAGATGTGTGCTTCTGACCATTTAATTATCAGATTTCGAATTTGTATTAGAAGAATGAGATGCCATAGTCTCAGGTTCGAACTCACTAAAGTAAAAATAGAACCTAACCCAGATTTCTTACATACAGTTATTTGCAGCTGTATCATCTATCGTGAGCCGCTTGCTCTTTTCTCATCTTCAACGAACCTTGAATTACTTTAAGTCCATCATTAAAATTGTTGAGTTTCAAAGGTGACAAATGACAGCTTGTACTCTGTCTTGTATCATCATTTTCACCGAGTATTATTGTGCGTTGTATGCGACCATTTATTTGATTTAAACAAAGGTGAGAGTGACCCGTTGTGGCGGGTAAAACAAAAATCACGTAGTTGACTTTTAATTTGTTTAATCTTTTTATGTAGACTTGAGTGAGGAATATTTGTCAAAGCTAGAAGATTCCCGGGAAAAATGTAATTTTTGGATCTCTGTAATCTTATGAACTAAAATATGTTTGGAATTCTTGTGGCCCTGTTCACATCTAGGAGTTATGCATAGTATGGGTACTATTTTGTCTTCAACAAGGTATTGTGCTTTTGTGGCTTGTTAGTATTCATGCCGTGTATTAACTATTAATGCCACTTCGTTTGAGATCATGCGATTCGTCTACGTATTCAAATTTTCAATCGCATGCGTCAATATTCTATTATACCCCAATTAACTAGAACTATGGCCCTGTTATTCAAAGAAAAAAGGGGCAAATTATATTGCAAGTTAAAATTTATATAATTTAATGACTAATAATATGGTGTGCCTCTTTGTAGGATTGCAGAAACAATGCTTTGACACCCACAATAGAATTAGTGTCTTTTTTTTTGAAGAAGAAAAAAAGTTAAGATTGTGGGAGGATACTTGTTTTTGTTTGACAAAAAAGGCCCATGGTTATCCTCTTGCATATTGGAGATGAGAGAGGAAGGAGGTGAAATTCAGTGGTTTCACCACCACTTGTTTTTAAACCAGAAACTCTTGGATACGAAAGAGAATTCAAACCTGACAAAATTAGGATCCCCTGTTGTGCACGGAAGTGGTATATACATACATTCACGCACATGAAAGTGATATTTTATTCTATTCCATGGATGTATGGCAGCTCAAATGGGAGCTGGAAGGATGTGAATATCTGTTTATTTTGTCTGGGTGAAGTTAAGGATTTGGGACCATTCACCATCGTTTCCTTTTGTATTTTACTTGTTTTGCCTTCTTTTCCCTTTATTCTTGGACAATATTTTTCTCCAATGTGGAATACACACCGTTATCATAAAGCAGATGCCGTTTCAGCCGAATCCAATT
Organism: Prosopis cineraria; assembly: GCF_029017545.1. Taxonomy (NCBI): domain Eukaryota; kingdom Viridiplantae; phylum Streptophyta; class Magnoliopsida; order Fabales; family Fabaceae; genus Prosopis; species Prosopis cineraria. Next base: position 49,985 of record NW_026555536.1, on the reverse strand, counting down.
TGTTCACAAGCTTATTACTTAATTTAGCCTGTAAAAACCACGAGCTCATAAAATAAGAGAAGGCTCAGATGCTTGGGCAAGGTTATTATGAACCCCTCCTTTTATGCTCCTCAGCCTTTTTTTTTTGTTTTTTTTTGGTTTCGCCTCTTATATAATGTTGTGCTTTTGGTTCTGGGATGAAAAGACGTAAAATCAGCCCCACCACTGAGCCACAAAGCACCCATGAAGTTTCTCACCCTCATCCTACCGTATGCATTATACACTGCTCAGTACTTTAAAAGGCCTATTGGGAGCAAATTGAATATGAATCTGAAATATAAGAAAACTCCCCCATACTGAAAATGATTGAGATGAATATATACATATAGCAGATACGTATGTTACCAAATATATGCGTAAATTAGCTCAGAGGGTCTATTTTACAGCTTGCCACCTACAAGAATCTGATGCTATCCAATGAAAAAAAATGGCAGCCTCCCTTACAGCTTTATGAGTCCTATATATATGGCTTTCCAACCAGCAAGACATATCCAAACCAGTTGCGTACGAAGAAACACAGATTTTACAACCTTAATTCTCGTACAGCCTCTGATTTTGGATCATCAGACCTTTCTCAGAAGAAGAAAGCGGCATGAGAACCAACGTTTTGGACATGGGGTTTCTCAGCAGATCCTCAGAGTCATCATCAAACATCCTTAGCTTCCATTCCACTGCTAAATGGAATGCTCACTTTAATGCCTCCAAAGAAACCGACAAGCTGGTATGTTGTCTGATAGCTATACTCTTCAAAATCAGTAACGTTATTAACTATGTTTGGACTTCATGATGATTGGTTCTCACGAGATATTTGTTGTTTGCCAAAGATGGTGATTGATTTCAACGCTACATGGTGTGGCCCCTGCAAATTCATGGACTCAGTAATCCAAGAGTTTGCTGCAAAATACACAGATGTGGAGTTTATCAAGATTGATGTGGATGAGTTGATGGTACCAACCACCCCTTCCCTCTCTATACAGTTTATGTTACTATAATTTCTTTTCATTTTAACAAATGATATTCACCACTACCTGTGATTAATTCTTCACCAAACCTACCTAGGCTAAACAAATTAATAGACTAAAGCAGTAGGAATAGATATATAAGCATGTCAAAATACTAATCAATGGGACCACTTCTAACATGCTTATATTGATATGATTTACATGTTAGTGTTGTAGACTAGGTCTATGCAACTGAAGAAAAATTCTGGATCGTACAATTAATTGATTATCTGAATTCCATATATAAATGGAAACAGGAGGTGTCTCAAGTATTCCAAGTTCAGACATTGCCAGCATTCATATTGATAAAGAAAGGCAAGGTTGCTGAAAGAGTGACGGGAGCAAGAAAGGAGGAGCTTCAAAAGTTGATTGAGAACCACAGGAGAGTAATTGTATAATCATACCTTGAAATGAGGTCGCAAGGCTTTCCAATATATTCCTACCATGACCATTTACGATGGAACAAGACCAGCAACCTAAGATAACTAAATAAGTTGGTTTCGTTGTTTGTTTTATTGCTTACAATGTGTCGGTGCCTATATTTAATTATATATTACATAAATGGGCGCCGATACACCTTGGCCCTCTTTTTATATTATACCACACGCTCGTTGGATTCTTTAGATCAGTGATGTTGATATGTTCCTCCCCCTATCCGTCAAAACACCCTCCCCAAAAAAAAAAAAGAAAAAAAGGAAAGGAAAAAAAAGAAGAATAAACATCCAGAAAAGAATATCATTAAAAGGCAATATCATCCCGACAGGTCAATGAAGCGAAACCAGCATGCACAGATTCTCCCCATCTTTGATTATTTAATACATTTCTATAATTTCTCCAGAATGGCCAATGGGAAACTAATAATAATATATTATATTGATAAGAACAAAACTTGAGTCTCGAAGAAGCAAACACTAATTCCACAAGCAATAACATGCTGCGGAAAAGGTAGCATATATGCTTGGTTTATTTGTTCTATGCACAACTTTCATATCTAACTGTGGAATTACATATTTACAGTGTTAACTGACCTTTCATGCCACTCAGTGTTAACGGAGAGACACAACCATTAGAAAACAGACTGAAATTAGTTATCGGCGTCACTCAGAATCCTTTTCACTTCATATTTTTGCTGTGCGGTCAGCCTTGAAGGAAACATGACATCAAACTTAATTCTTAGGTTCCCCTTCTTGCCTGGTTCCTTTGAAATAGGCATCCCTTCATTTTGGACCACCAGCTCGTAGCCTGGTTCAACAATATCCTTCACTTGAATCGTAAGGTCTCTTCCATCCAATGTTTTCAGATTCAGAGTCTTTCCAACGAGAGCCTCGATAAGTAATATCTTCTGGATGATCACCAAATCATTTCCTTCCCTCTTGAAAATAGCATGAGGTTTCTCATCGACGACGAAGATTAGATCTGCTGGTTCACTTCCTGGTTCTTGGTGGCCTTTACCAGGAAAAGTTATTTTTGTGCCCTTCTTCCAGCCAGGTTTTATATAAATCTTTAAGATTTCTTCAACCGTGTTTAGCTTGCTGCAAAAAAAAAAAAAAAAAAAATGGGATACCTTGTAAAGCCTCTTTACAAGAGTAGAAAAGGAAACAGAAGATAGCGCAAGTGTTACGGGCGCATCTACATATGCATGTAGAGGGAAAGAATGAACTTAAGATTCAGTGGTTTTAGATTTGCCATTATGATGTGGAAGAACTCTTCTTGAAACAGTCAAACAGTTGATAGTATGCTGAATTCTACTTTATGTTCTCACCGAAAAATCTTGTAATAAATACCAAAGGAAGTTGTCCTCATTTTCATACAGAGTTGATTCAGATAATCAGTTCGGTTGGTAAATATCTAAATATGCCTGAAACTCAAGTGAAGGATCTGGAGATTATTATAAGCCAGAAAAAAAAATCATGCAGCTTTGACTTCATTTGTTACGCTAAACACACACATCAGGAGGGCCAGGCCAACGGACTAACACAAATCCCTAAGGCAATTAGGTTACTTAAAGACCTTCCTCTCTCCACATGTCGATTCACGTGTATGCATGCAAATATGAACAAGTGTGCGTGATCAGTGCCAATTCAGCATCTGTGGTTGTGATTCGTTTTTTTATGATGTTAGTGTAAGGCCAAAAACGAAAAAGGCCAAAACAGCATCTTGGGAGCGTAGCAGTGATATTTAAAAACGTCGGCAAGGAACTAGAATGGAATAAATTTAATTATCCTAGAGTTATTAGCTGTAATCATGATTACAAGACAATTTTTTTTTTTTTTGGGAAAACCGAACTTTAGACACACAGAAGGATCATGAAGTAAAAAAACACGGCGTGATTCAATTTTAGCAGTTTAATTTCTCTAAATGACAGTTTAGAAATGACAGCACAACTTGTTTTTTGCCTCATATCCTGCACAATTGAATTTCAAAGGCCTTTCAATCTCCAGGATGAATGAGTAAATGCACAAACCAATCCACAACCAACGCAGAATAATGCATGCTTATGAGAACAAAATTAGAAGTACCAAAAATGCATGAAAGAGAAATGGAAGATACTGATTACCCAAATTCATCAGGAACGTTCCTCGAGACTTTCATCTTCCTTTTGCAACCATTGTAAAGTTCCTCAAGGCTAAAAGCCAATTTACTCTCAATCGCCCCGACCTTCTTGTCCTTCTGGCTCGCACTTTCCTCATTCTCACCGTCTTTCCTAGCAACCCGACTAGAATTGAGTGGATAATGACCGTAAAAATCATAGATCTGACGCTTCTTGGGGTCGCTGAGAACATCATAAGCCTCGGATATCTGCTTGAATTTTGCCTCAGCGTCCTCTTTCTTGTCTGATTGTTGATGATTCTTATCCGGATGCCATTTCATGGCCAATCTCTTGTACGCCTTCTTGAGCTCCTCATCGGTCGCATTACGATTCACCTTGAGAATTTTGTAGTAGTCGCCAGCTCCCATTCTCGCCAATCTCAGCAAAATTGAGCGGAAATATCTGTGAAATTTGGGTTGAAGACGAAGAAGCTTTGATTCTAAATTTGCCGTAGTCTGTGGGTTCAGTCCGTGAGTGGTGGGCGAGTCCAGCAGAGCAGTTCTGTATATGTGAAGGAGGAGAGAGGAAGGAAAGCAAACGCGTGAAAGTAGCAGAAAATTCGCGCAAGGCTCTGCGCAGAGAGAGAGAGAGAGTGTTAAGGAGAGAAGGTTAAAGATTTAAGAATGAACCAAGCGTTACACGCTAAGAAAGCCCCAAGTGAAACGTTTCACTTATTTTTAATTTAATTTAACATGTCATTATTACTACTTATTAGTTTTGAAGATAAATAAGTAACATTTAACATTAAATTAATTTTAATATATCAATTTTTATCCAAATACCTAATATTTGTTTTATTTTAAAATAATAAAAATCAAATTCTGTGAAAAATTTTCAGAAGTATTGTAGATTAATTTTGATGAAATGTAAACAGCTTTTTTCTTTTTTACTTTTTTATCTAAGAATTAATTCTAACAAAAATAATATGTCAATCATGTTTTTCCTTTTTTAAAAAAAATAAATTTTAAATTAACAAACAAAAATCAAATATTAACAATCAAGGTGGGAAATCCAAATTGAAATTAAGAGAAAAATAATTAATTAAAGAAATATATTTAGATAGATTGGGTGCACTACATCATTTATGATTTGTTCAATAAAAACATAACATTTATATGATATTAATATAAATTAATTTTGATATTAATGGTAGTAGAAAAAAAGATGTAAGAAATTAAATATATATTTTATTATAAAAATGAAATTAATTTAAAAAATATCATATAAAATTTTATTTAAATTACTTATAGTATTTTAATTGAATAAATTATAAATAATATAGTATATTCAATTTATCTAAATATTTCTCAATTAATTATGGGATGGTGGGCTAATTTTGTAATGACACGTTGGTTTTTAAAATTGAGATGAACATTGTTTCCTAAGGAAGAGAACATTGTGGGCAAATAAAGAGGAAGTAGCAAATTAGGGGGCGACATATGTGGGTAACAGAGTTGTAAAGTTATGGAGGGTGCAATATACCGTACGAGAACGTGCGTTGAGTTGGAGAAGTGGTCATGTGGCCAAATACTATTAGCTGGTGACCATACTTTGCAAGAAACACACCTTTTGGCACTTTCTTCCTCTGCTTTTCTTTACACGGTATATTCTTTTTCATTGACTTCAACAACCCCACATCCAAAAAACTGTTTTTTTTTTCTAGTACCCTTAAGGACTTCAACTTACTGGAATTTCCAATGGTAACCCTCAAAAACTTAAGGCTTGGTTTGGATGGAGGAAAACATGGATAGAAAATAATGAAGAGAGAAAACTAGAAGAAGAAATTGCAAAAAAACAGTAATTTTTTTTTAACAATTTTTAAAAATTCTTTCTCATAATTGTTCTTCCTCTTCATTTACCCCATCCAAACGAAAGTAAATGTCAATAACATAAAATTCTATTTTTATCACCTAACCCTCTAGCCTAGTGGCACACAATAGTAACCAAAATTTATAATATATATTGATATTGAATTGAGGTTCTTTTTAGTACTACCTACGAGTCTAGTACAAAATAAGTCATCGTTAACCTTTCTTGTACTGCAATTGTTTCATCGACTTCCAAGCTTTCTTGCAAGTTACAACCGCTTAGAGGTGTATCATGCTGGGTTGCACATGATTTTTCTTTCAAGTTTTTGTTTTCTATGTGCTACTTATTGTTTCAGGTTTCAAGTTCCATAACATTGCAATTGGCTCTTTTCAATTGTTGCTTTGTATTTCATGGCGGTGGTTACTGAGATCTTATAGGAGATTTTCTTAATTATGCTTCCTACTTCTTAAAAAAAGGTCGAGTAACACATTTCAACTCGTTGTACTAATAATCAAGTTGCTTCTTCATCTACACTACACGAGTTGCTATTTGAAATTGCTGCAAATTTGTGGGATACAAAGCTTGAAGTACAATTTTTTATGTATTAAAAACATGCGATTAATGTTTTGCAATGTTTGGTTTGTAACAAGTTGTTTTGTAGAAGGGAAATGAAAAATACACGTATCATACTTCTTTCTTTTTAACATTTTTGGTTTCATTTTTAGAAAAATATTTTTTTGGGAACTAAACACGGTCTTCATGCCTTTTTGCATTTTCTTTGTTTCTTTCCATTGGTTGTTTACGTTTTTGCTTCGTCGTTTTGTAAGGTCCAATATACAAACTCATTATGAATTTTACATGAAAAAATGACAGTTAAGTTATAAAACAGTTAATTGATATCAATTAAGTATTCAATAATTTTTTAAAAAAATAAGCTAAAAATATCAATATAAATTATTACAAATTAAGGAGTTTTAATTACAGATGATTATTTAAATATTAAATGTAACTTTTAGATTATAATAAAAAATTTTATTTATAACTATTTAAATTAATATTTGTAATTCATTTCATAAAAAATTTATTAAAAACTTAATTAATATTAATTTATTATTTTAAAATTTAACTGTCATTCTCCCATTTTACACTAGCCATTTTAAATTTCCTCATTTGGTGTTTCTTTTTATCTTTCCCTGTTGCATGTGTGTGTCGGTCCAAGGATATTTCTTGGGAGAATTGCACTCAAGGCCCTTAGAATGGATATATTTGTAGATAAGTCTCAAATGATTTTGATTTGTCCCAGCAAGCCCAAGGGCCTCATTTCAAATTAAGTTCCTTTTTGAAATGACTCGATTGCCCCTGACATTTTTTCCCTCCTCTCTACTCCTTCGTTGCTCCTCCTGCGCTATCTTTCTCTTCCAATGATGGTGCGAGATCATAGAAAATATGCAGCTTAGCATCTTGTGAGGATAGGCAAGAGGTGATGTTGGATGCGCAGGCAGTGGATTGCTTGGCGATGTTGTTAAGCAGTATTGATTTGGGTTATTGTTCAACCTTAGAGAGCTGCGATAGCGAGCTGAAGAAGGAGGAGAAGGTGGGAAGCAAAAGAGGGAGAGAGAAGGTAAAGAGGATGTTGGAGATGATGAGAGTGAAAGAGGAAGCTGAAGAAGATGATGCCAATTGGGAGGCACTTCTTGACTCGGGTTTGCCAGAGCCTTCTTTATGCATCTTTTACTTCTCCTCATTGATAAAAATAACCTAACTCTGGCATCAAATTTAAAATTGATTCATTTTAGTTTCACTAAAATTATGCTTCTAATTTCTGAATCTACAAGTGTTTAAAAAAAAGGGTTAGATTCTTGGCATTAGGGAAATTGAGACTGAGATACTGCAATATAATTATAATTCTAGAATTTTTCAGGGTAGAGAGTGATGGAAGAGGACAATGTCTCACTAATAAATTCATCTCTTGAACACAATCTATTTAATAACTTACTTTCAAGTAACTTTTTAACATTTTATTTCCTCAACTATAGGTTTTTCAATTTGAATTATTTGATTCTGTCTCTTCAATAAAAGCATGAGACTTCAATGATGGTGGAGATGAGTGCTTGTAAGTTGTAACTGCCTTCCTGTATGTCAATGCATGCATCTTAAAATTTCATGCTTCAATTTGCCATATGAAAGTTATTTTTTGCATTTTTTTAATACCACAAACAATTATGGTTCACAGTATAATTCTATTGTATTCTTCTTCTCCTAATCATTATGATCTTAGGTTAAATGATCTCCCACCAATAGCATCGAAAGAGGAAAATAAGGGAGGAATAGCAATGAAGGAGAAGGGAGAGTGTTAAAAATGCTAGGGGCAATTGGGTTGTTTCAGCAAAAAATTTAATTCCGAATGATGCCCTTAGGCTTGCAGAGACAAATCAAATCATTTGGGCCTGATTTGCAAATATATCCATTCTAAGGGTTCTGCGTGCGCTGCTCCCTATTTCTTCTTTTATATCCTTGGTTTTTTTTTTTTTAAGTTGTAATCATTTTATTTTAAAAACCTTGCTCTTTCATAAAAAATATAACTTGATTTTTAAATATATTTTAACTTCAACTTATTTCTTATAAATAGGCCTACATTATTAGTTTGAAAATACTTAAATTGTGATCAAATGGATAATAATTATGCATAAATATTTATATTTTAATATTTTTTTAAAAATTGATGAGTACATTGTAAAAATGTTTTATATAAATAAAATTTCAAACATGTCATAAATTTTAAATTTAATTGACCTCCTAATTTTTTAAATCTGAAGCCAACGTATTTACTAATTGTTGCCTGATTTTGATGGTGACAAAGTTTAATTTCAATTATCTTAGCAAAAGAAAAAATTACAACTGGGAAAATTTGAGAAGATCAATACACTCAACTTGGAGCATTAATTAAATGGAGCAAGTCTAAATACGATGGGGCAGTCAAGTAGTCAAAGAATTCAAAGTGAAGAATATATGTTTGTCCTTTAAGCGATGCGAATGCACTTCAGTTTTTTTTTTTTTTAATCAAAGTCAATAATAGCTTGTAATTAACAAGGTGATATAATATTTGAGAAATTCTTGGATGATATGAACTTAGTGCACCATATCATTCATAGTTCATATAATAAAAATATGACACTCAATTGGCATGCAATAGAAATTGTTGTTGATATTCATAATAATAAAAAAAATATAAAAAATTAAATAGGTATTTTATTATAAAATTAAAATAATTTAAAATAATAATATAAAATTTTATTTGATTGAATTGATGTAATTTTATTGAATAGATTACGAATGACATGATACATCATGTCCATTAATAAAAAATTTCTCATGACATTTACAAAACTAAAAAGTATGAAAGTGACAAGCATGCAAAAAAAAGATTTGCATGAATAATCGATACATTATGAAGAAAAATAGATGCATAATGTAAATTAATACACGTAACATGCCAACATGTAAACAACATAACAATTGTTGATTGAAGCACCTGTGTATGAACAAAGATAGCAAATTAACTCTGCCTTTTGATTGGAATGGGAAGAAAATTTAAAAAAAAAAAAAATTATGGTGAAAAGTAAAAGAAAAGGGACCTTTTTCTTCCCTGGCATAAAGTCTTCCCTTTAGTTTTCCTCGTCTTTAGGGAGAAATCAGAGAAAAGGGAAAAATAAGGATGAAAAAAGTTTTTTTTTTTTCATCTCGTTTTCTATTATAATTTTCTCTTTTCTTTTTTTCTTTTTCTCATTATAGCCAAAGCCTGCAAGTAAAAAATGGAGATGTTCATACATGGAAGATCTATCGTTAATTTTCGGATTAGCCTAAGCCCATCAAGTTTTTTTGGCTTTTTGGGGAAAAAAAAAACAAGAAGTCTGAGTCAGTAATGATCTTATTGAACATCATCAATTGTAACTCTATTTAGCATGGTCGAGAAACTCACTTGAATATAGGGCAATGATTGTAGACAACAAGGTTAGATAAAAATAAATCTTCATATGATTTTCTCTCCCACTTTTATTTGTACTTATACACACTGTTGGTTAATGTTGTCAACCAGCTAACATCCTTTGGTAAGGGGGGAAATAAAAGTATAAAACCAGCCAGCATCCGCGAGTTGTTTCACCTGCCAGGTGATATTTTTCACTCATAAATATAATCGACAAATATTAGTGTGTTATAATAAGTAAATGAAATTAAATCATGTGAAAACTGTTGGCGGCACCGGCAGCAAACGTGAACAATTGCTTAAGTTATATTCGAAAGGACACTGTTCTTAAGAACTATTCCGGCACACCATCCGCACCTATGGCTATAGATAGCCCGAGGAAGGAGACATGAACGTTGACTCATAATCATTAGATTAAAATTTCATTTACACTCTCATAAATCACGTTTAAGCACTTATCTAGGGGTTTCTCTGTCTGGAAACGTCGACAGACAAAACGTTTAAGATATTAACTTCACAAAACTGATTTATCTGGAGACTTTTGGCAGACAAAATATTAACTCACAAAATTGATTTTCAGAAGAGGTTTAATATTGAAAAATTGTCAAGGCTTCTAGTTCAAACTCGAAACAACAAAATCAGAGGTTTTTGGATAAGTTAAAAATAATTATTTATTTAATTATTTTTGTAAAAATAACTCAGTAAAATGAACCCATTACCTCTTGAACTTGTGCACAACTGTGATTGCCCTGTGTTGGCCTGTTTTTATGTGTGTGAGGTCACTTTTTCTCCAAACTTATTTTATTCCTTAGTATATATATACTAGGAGATTCTTTCTTTTAGTTAGCGTGAAACTTTGACACACACATATTCTTGACACACATGCAACAAAAACTTATCATTCATTACATTAATTTTTTTTTTCCGTGATTTCAAGGACAAATACAGGTTATAAAAAAAAAAAAGACAAATATGGTTAAAGTAAATTATGATTGATATGCAGTGAAAGATTGATATCCCATGAGAGCAGAGATCACCAACATCATCGCCATCGTCAGAGATCATTATTGCCTCCCTAGATGCCGAAGCACGATCAGCTTTAAAAGTTAATTAAAACCTGGTATTTATTTATGTTTTTATTCTATTTTGTTTAGTGTCCGGACTCCGGAAAAACCTGTGAGGAACAAATAAATATTTGGACATCAATTCAAGCCCAGGTAAGGCCCAAATTTTACAAGTGACAGCCATTTTAAACGTAAACTTGATAAACAAGCGTCCAAAGATGAATCCAATGTCATCTCATTTTGAAATTTCTAAAACTATTTGCAAGGGGGTTTAAAATCTTTTTCTTATATTGGACAAAAAAAGTTAGAGAATAAAAAAGACATACAAATTTGAATAAACAAAGTAACAAGAAATCTGATTTTATTTTTATAGTATTTATTAATTTAATGACAACTGATGAATGATTGTTGATGATTATTAATATATTGATTGATGATAAGGGTTATTCATGATATTCCACTTATCAGCTGCTATAATGATTTAGAGTCAATGTTTGCGTTAAACTTGTGATGTCCTTGACTTCTTGGCATTCACATGGAGTTAAGTGAATAAAAAACGAAACGAAAATGATTGTAAATGAAAAGTATTTTTTATTTTTTAATATATCCAAATGGGCAATACTAATAAAAGGTAATTTTAAATGAAAATAAAATATTCCCCCTTGTTATATATCGAATTGACTAATTTGTTAAGAACAAAAATGAACTCTTTGTTAGATAATTTTGCATACTTACAGTATTATTCCACTGTTAGCCAGCAATATTCAGAAACTTCTATCATGTACGATTGATACATGTAAAAAATATAATAATTAGTTTGAGTTAAAAAAAGAAAGAAAGATATATATTATTAGAATGTAAGCACTTTGGAGAGCAAGTAAAATGTATTTCTTCCTCTCCCAGAAATGAGCATTTAGTTTGAGCAATGGATAACATTTTGGACAGCTCCTCTATTTAGTATAAATAGGTATATCTTGGTAAAGCATTAATTGCAAGGGACTGGCAACACGAAAACCAAGTGTGGCGCAGGGTTCACTCCACGGGAGAACGCAATTTTAATCTTTTAAGCCACTGCCTTCGCTTTGACTGGTTAGACAAATTGAACTTGTGTAACTTCCTCATCAACAAAGTAAAGATGGTGTTCTTTTTTAAAAACTTTTTTTAATGACAATTTTTTCATTAAATTTGCTTATAAGATTACAGAGATTTATAAAAACTAAAATCACTTTAATATTTAGTCTAAAATTTAAAAATGACCCACATGAAAAAAAAAATTTGAAAGGCTATTTGGGATTACCTCCAAACCAATCTCAGACATGCTATTGGAAATGCTCCCCAACATCATACTTGCCTTTTTGTTTGAAACTCCACTTATTCTTCTATTCATATTTTACGAGAGTATAAGAAAACTTAAAAGGTTTAGAAAAAATTGATTAACCTTGTAAAAATTAATTTTTTTCTCTTTTGGTATGCAAAATTGAATAATTTGAAATGCGAGGAATGAAATAAATAGTTTGAGAACAAAAAGAAAACCCTACCTAAGACTTTTTGCCTAAGTCTATTGAAACATTTGAAAAGCTAGATATAAAAAAATATACTATGAAAATTAGATCTTGGATAGCGATATTACCTTCTTTGGCACTTAACAAATAATCAATGGTTTGAAGCTTCTATCAAAAATTAATCACTTGAGCAAAAGAGATACTAGATATGATTTTAAATTGAACTCTCTTGAACTTGGATGGGCTAGACTTGATATTAACAATTTTGTCAACATTAATAGTGCCGTTGTCTGTGGAGACATCATTAAAGAGGATAAGGGAGATTGGATTAAAGTATTTTTCAAATATTTTGGCTAACACTCTAGCACAACAATCGATATCATGTGAATTTTTGAAGGACTTAACCTTTGCTAGAATATGAAATTATGCAAAATTAATGTTTATTTAGATTCAATAGAGGCCTTATCAATCATTGATTTCACCTATTATGAAAGCCATCCACTATATGAAATTATGAGGAAGATCAAAGATCTCACTGTGAGGGATTTGATAATTACTTTTAATCATATTTACAAAGAAACAAACAAATACGTCAATTTTTAAATTCACAAGATATCATATGATAATTTTGATGCATATTCTTTAATAACTCGCCTCCAGATTATAAAAACTTTTTAGTTTTAAAGATGACTGAATTTTAATTTCCTTGCATACTTTATCATAGCCTTGTATTAAAAAAAATACGAAGCGAAGAAGAGGTAGAGAAGGTAGAAAGCTAATATTATGGTGTACTTTATAATTTGAGTTTAAAATGAAATTTTTCATTTATTTAAATTGCTCTTATCATTTTTTTTAAATATTTGGAGTCTTTTCTTTTTTTAATTAAAAAATTTAGGCGAGATGAGTGTTCTAGGTATTTTCTATTCATAATCTAAAACATATATTCTCTCTGTTAAAAAATGTAAGGTATTTTTAATCGAATCTCACCCCAATAAAGTTTTTATTTACTTTTAAACTAACCCTATCTTTTTATATTTATTCCTATGGATTGCCCTATAATAATTATAAAGTCACCATCAATAGGGCCACGTTTGAAAAAAGGATAATGATTATATCTCAAAAATTTAAAATATCTTATATTTTTAAATATTCAATTCCTTAAAAAATAGTTATTATATGAAATTATGAGGAAGATCAAAGATCTCACTGTGAGGGATTTGATAATTACTTTTAATCATATTTACAAAGAAACAAACAAATACGTCAATTTTTAAATTCACAAGATATCATATGATAATTTTGATGCATATTCTTTAATAACTCGCCTCCAGATTATAAAAACTTTTTAGTTTTAAAGATGACTGAATTTTAATTTCTTTGCATACTTTATTATAGCTTTGTATTAAAAAAAATACAAAGCAAAGCAGAGGTAGAGAAAGTAGAAAGCTAATATTATGGTGTACTTTATAATTTGAGTTTAAAATGAAGTTTTTCATTTATTTGAATTGCTCTTCTCATTTTTTTTAAATATTTGGAGTCTTTTCTTTTTTTAATTATTAAATATACTCTCTATTAAAACATATAGTCTCTCTATTCATAATCTAAAACATATACTCTCTCTATTAAAAATATTTTTAATTGAATCTTACTCCAATAAAGTTTTTATTTACTTTTAAACTAATACTATCATTTTATATTTATTCTTATTAACTTCCCTATAAAAACTATAAAGTCACCATAAATAGGAGCACGTTTAAAAAAAAGATAATGATTATATCTCAAAAAATTAAAAATATTTTATATTTTTAAATATTTAATTTTTTAAAAAATAATTTATATTTTTAAATGAAGGGAGCACGTTGTTTTCATTTTTTTTTTAACATGTTTTTACTTTTCATTGAAATTAATTATTAAATTTTTAAATTACTTTGAATATGAATAAGTTTTGAGTTATGATCTATATTTGCCCCGGCATGTAATTTTTTCCAGTATATTTTTTTGCACCAGGCTGCGTTAGGGTTGCTCTTTCCTCCTGGCCGCAGCCGCACGCAATCTCTCACACACTCTCGGTTGAGCTGCCATTTCTTCTGGTCTCCCTCTATCTGCAGCTCCTAGCGGCAAATTCACCTCATCGGCTCACGGTTTTAGGCGCTGCTTTCCGGTTTCTGATCTGTCAAACCGTCGTCATAGGTGTACTCGATCTCGGTGGCCGTCGGTTCTCTTTCTCGGTTGTTATCTTTTAAAGTCACCACCAAGGAGTATTTGGAGCTCCTGTATCTTTCAGGTTTCATCTCTATTTCTTTCCCTTCTGCTAAGGTTATCCTCATGCCTTCCCTTTGGCTCTATAGATGTACTGGTTGAATAATTCTTATGGCTGTAGTTACGCGAAATTTAAATTAGCTGGACTTCTGGAGGATTTTTTTTTTGCCCAATCATTAGAAGTCTCCTGCATGGCTGCCATCAGTTAATTGATGGGCGTGTTTGATTTAATTCGTTTCTAAGGTATTGCATGCTTTGAAAAGGGTCAATCATTAAGGGGAATGATTGTCTGATGCTCAGTCCCCCCCCCCAAAAAAAAAAAATTTCATTGCTTTATAGAAGGAGTATGGCACACACGCTTAAGTTTCTGCAAACTTTACCGGTTGCCATCTTTGGCTCGAGCAGGATTTGGCCTTAAATGATATGTTTTTCAATTTTTATAAACTGGCTGCTCAAATGATGACGCTACATATTCAATGGATTAGTACAAAATAAAATCTTGCTCATTTTCCAAATGCAGAGAGGGCTTATTGGCCACATACATTAGAGTGGATTAATGAGAATAGGTCTTGCTATTACTGTTAGTGGATCTCGTTTCATTTAATCAAAAGATTGCTTTGCGTCATTTTTTGATATTTTACGTTTTCATTCTCATTCTCCTGGATTATGTGGTTCCCTCTGCCCGGCTTAAGGGGCTTTTCCCACTTTATAAAAGTTGATCCATCTTCTTTCCAGTAATATACTTCCTGGCATAAAATATATAGTTGTCAGAGTTATTTAACTAAGAATGCTATAGGCAGTGAAAACTCAAAATAACATACGTTTTGAACTTTTTTGTGATGTTTGTCATGGTAATAGTTCAAAGACATGTTTCAGGCATAATAGGTTACAACTAGTAAATAGATTATATGGTGGTGCAAGAGAGATTTGTTAAAAATTGGTTGTAGTGTTTTGCTGGATGGGTGAGTGATGGCTATGGAACTAAAGGATGTGGAAGATGATTGAAAAGGAGATTATCATCATGCAGAGAGATTGGTATATATGGAACTTAACGTATGGATCATTTTTTAGGTTTGCAATGACTGTTTTTAATGATAGGAAACTGCCTTATTGAATATTGGTTATCATAGTGATTGTATCAAAAGTTTGAAGTAATTAACTAGCTGGACAATAAAGTGCTAAGCTAAAAGTTGTTGAAAATTGACATTACATACGTGAATGATTTGTATAGTATAGTTGCAGTGATTTTTGGATGTCTGGTTTTATCTTCTATGGTCATAACTTGTACCTGAAGTTCATGCATAGCATTGTTGAAAAAATTCTATTCCCTTGTCACATATTCATGCGTAAGTTCTCACACAATTTCTGTCTTGTGATCTTGACGTGCAGGAAACCTACTGAATTGCCGAGCATATATTGATTTTATTATTCAGTTAAGCCAGCCAAAATGTCGCGGAAGGGTTTAATGGAGCAGGACCTGAGTAAACTGGATGTGACAAAGTTGCATCCACTCTCTCCTGAAGTTATCTCTCGTCAGGCTACCATTAATATTGGTAGTATTGTTATTCAATTTAGTTTGGTTCATTTACATTAGAATTGTCATAACCATCGGTGATCTGAGAGAAATGACTAGGACACTTACTTTAGTTGTCCATGAGAGGAAAATTTGGATAAAAGAACTAGGGAAAATGATAAGTAAGGACCTTGTAAGAACATTAACCCAAATCAGGAACTTTAGCATTGAAACATGCTAAAAGTAGTATCGAAATTTGGGAACGTCAGTGTTGAAAAATCCTAATTTGACATCAATATTATTACAAGGTCCTTTTTTGTCATTCTCGCAAAGAACTAATTTAATGCTACCAATTAATTAATTGCCTTTTCTCTGTTCTTTTTCCCCTAAGTTGATGAACAATATTGTTTTGTATCCTGGCAGGTACCATAGGCCATGTGGCACATGGCAAGTCAACAGTTGTAAAAGCAATATCGGGTGTCCAGGTAGTCCTCTCTCTCTCTCTCTCACACACACATGCACACACACATACACACACCCCTTTTCCGTCTTTGAGCGGGGTTTGGAGGATAGGAAGCTGATGTACGACTATATGTCGCATTAACTACTGGTAGCATGTGTTGTTATGGGTTATCCTCACTCTATAATTTGCTATTTGCAAGTATGACTAGTCCACTGGAAAGATTACAATATTAGCATCACGAAACATTACTCTGACTCAGGTGGCTGGTAAATATCACATTAAAAAAAAATTCCTTGGAGAAATAAGAGAGTAAGGACAGAAATGACCATGAAAATTTTTGTTACTATTCCCTATTCCTATGTCTATTTGATTGCAGATGAAAATTTCTATTGATGATCGTTTTGATTTTTTAGAAGAACAAAAAAGTTTCTAGTTGCTGGTTGGTTATGTTAATGATGACTAAATTTATTTTTTAAAAAAAGTTGTTACTTTCTGAGCATATGTCGTTTGCTTCAAAGCATGCTAGAAAATTAGTTAAGAATCAATAGTTAATTCTTCATTCAAGTGCACCAGATGAGTTCATGTAATTAGAAGTGACTATTTTGTCTTTGATAGTTTGATATATCTCACTCCTCTAAGGCTCACTTTATACACCATATTTTTTCTTTTTTGTGTAATCATGAAAGAATTGGTCAGTTCATGATGGTTTTAGCATGTGGTCTTTCTTTCTTTGTTCTTTTTACAAAGTAAATTTCATTGCATTTGATACCTCTCTGCATCATGAGCTACAGGGGAAAAGGAATTGGTACCGTGGTGTCGGATTATATCATTTGTATATATTCCTTGAGTTATTTAATTCTAAACTCTATGCCTTTGGGTTTTCATGTGCATGCAGACTGTTCGTTTTAAAAACGAGTTGGAGCGTAATATTACAATCAAGCTTGGTTATGCAAATGCGAAGATATATAAATGTGAAGATGAAAGGTGTCCCAGGCCTATGTGCTACAAGTGGGTATATTTGCAAATGCCATCATAATTTCTGGTAATTTTGGGCTTAAATAATGTAGTTAAATTGCCTCCGCAGGGCCTACGGAAGTGGAAAAGAAGACAATCCTATGTGTGATGTGCCAGGGTTTGAAAACTGCCGGATGAAATTGCTGAGGCATGTTTCTTTTGTGGATTGCCCGGTAAGGCATTTCCAATTTCAGGGCCTATATGATATTTGCAAATGTGACATAGGGATTCATTTCCTTATCTCTGCCTAGTTGTAATAGCTTTTTTTAAACACCAGGAGCTATGATTTATGTAATTGCTTTTCTTTGCTCACAATTTTTCACATGGCATGGAATTTTCATGTTTTCATGGGTATTGTCTAGATAAGTTGAAAAGTTAAAGAGGCCACTTATGTTTGTTACCTTACACCTATTTTGTTTCCTTACGCCTATTTAATAGCAGTAAATTTTCCCGATACCTGTAGGGTCATGATATTCTCATGGCTACAATGCTTAATGGAGCAGCAATCATGGATGGGGCATTGCTACTCATAGCAGCTAATGAGAGCTGCCCGCAACCACAAACCTCTGAACATCTAGCTGCTGTAGAAATTATGCGTCTACAACATATAATAATTCTTCAAAATAAGGTTGACCTGATTCAGGAAAACGTGGCTATTAATCAGCATGAAGCTATTCAGAAGTTTATACAAGTAAGTTTTCAATGAAGCAGATTATGCTATATAAGTGAATTAAATCGCATTAACTTACATCTGCCAATTTTTGTTATCTGCCAGGGAACAGTTGCCGATGGTGCACCTGTAGTACCTATTTCAGCTCAGTTGAAGTATAATATTGATGTTGTGTGTGAATATATCGTTAAGAAGATCCCAATTCCTGAAAGGAACTTTGTCTCTCCACCTAATATGATTGTAATTCGGTCATTTGATGTCAATAAGCCTGGGTTTGAGGTTGATGAGATAAAAGGAGGTGTAGCTGGTGGAAGTATTCTCAGGGTAAGTCTCTTGGATATATAATATGCTTAATGTTGTACGTCTTCTGATCCTATTTTGTCCACTTTTTTATTTTTCCAATTAATTTTTGGGACTAATTTGTGTCGTTCTCAATTAATTTTTATACAAAATGATGGGACTCGTTTTCATCCATTTCTAATGGTCATTGTGCGCTTCCTATGCTAAATATATGGATAATTTGTAAATGAGAGATAATGGCATACTAAGTTAATCTCTCCTCTCTTCATAGATAAACTCTTCTCCATACATGTGATCTTCTAGATACCATTTAAAAATGTGTTCTGGTGTAATACCAAGCTTGAATAATGGAATATTCTTTTTGTTTATCTTCACGCCGAGTCAGTGAAGATAATTTACCAAGATGTATGAGGTCAAAGGCATAGGATTTGTGGACGCGTAAAAATCAGTTGCATGACATGTGTTTGTCAAATTCAATCTGATTATATGTTCATTGCAGGGTGTTTTGAAAGTAAATCAATTCATTGAAGTTCGACCTGGAATAGTTGTTAAAGATGAAAGTGGGAATATCAGATGCACTCCTATATACTCGAGAATAGTTTCATTGTACGCTGAGCAGAATGAGCTTCAATTTGCTGTGCCAGGAGGTTTGATTGGTGTTGGCACAACCATGGATCCCACTTTGACCCGTGCTGACAGATTGGTGGGTCAAGTTCTTGGTGAAGTTGGATCACTGCCTGAGGTCTATGTTGAACTTGAGGTAGGTGGCATTAACTAGTTCGTCTGCAATGCAGGCATTGAATATTGGGTTGTCAAACTATTTGCTGAAATTTTGAGGCACAGGGATTTTTTTTTTTTGCTTTTTATTATAAATTTGTCATTGAGATGTCACGGTTGCTTGCTATTAGGTAGGGGTTAGAATGTTTTGGATATGGATTGCATTCAGAACATTTTACCTATTATGTACATCTTTTTCATCTCCAAAAAAGTTTGGAAAAAAAATTCCCGTTGTCTGGTCTTTTATTTCATGTATGACAAGTTTTCTCTTCCCACTGTTCTCCGCAGAAAAGCATTGTTTGGGGCTTAGTTCTATTTGCTTTGATCATGCAGGTAAACTTCTTCTTGCTTCGTCGCTTGCTCGGTGTCCGGACAAAAGGAACTGAGAGACAGGGAAAGGTATCAAAGTTGACCAAAGCAGAGATCCTTATGTTGAACATAGGATCAATGTCAACTGGGGCCAGAGTTATTGCCGTAAAGAATGATTTGGCGAAGTTGCAACTCACTTCCCCTGTGTGCACTAGCAGGGGGGAGAAGATCGCTCTGAGTCGTCGTGTCGAGAAGCATTGGCGTCTGATTGGCTGGGGCCAAATCCAAGCTGGAACCACCCTAGATGTCCCATCTTCACCTCTTCTGAATTAATCTGAGTGACTAGAGAATAGAGACAGCGAGGATCACAGCAAGAAACGCCTTATATAAATTCTGAGAGTTCATAGATGTGGGAAGGTAGACAATTGTTGGGAACCATTTTTTTGAAGTGGAGAAGAAAACTTTTGCGCTGAGTTGTTTTTTCTTCTCTTTTTCCTCTGTATTTTTTTCCTCCTCCCTTTTTTACCTATTGATGAATTTGTATCTTGTGCCGATTTAGACTGTGGGAGCAATTCAACAGAGTATTTTTTTTCCCCTCAGGGACTCCCTGGCCAATAATCAGTTTGTTGCTTCAATTGGGTTTGACAGGATGCTGTGTGGTGCTGGTTCAATATTATACATTATTCAAGCTACGGTTTTCAAAAGCTGTGTAGTGTAATTGTGTTTATGACTGCCGGGTTGATTTTTTTTTTTTTAACCAAATATATAATTTACAAAATCCTGCTGTGTAGAATTGGATTGTTGTGGCTTTAGGAGGCTACTAGAGTGATATTTTGTCGGTCATGCTATCTTCATCTAGCATTTTGGGTTAAATACATTGAGGTGTTTGGATGGAAGAATTTATATTTGGATTTTAGATTTTAAAGTTTGGTCAAACTAAGAAACGAGTTGAATCTGATATGGAATTCTTGTGTCCTGGTTGGCAAGTGGAATGTAATCCCGGCTTGTCCCTTTTCAACAAGAAGGTGAAGGTCTCATTTCTATGAAATAGTGCACTATATAAGCTGAGAACATTTTTGTTGGACGTGTATGATGATTATGCAATCTATATAATCAGTCCCATCTAATTGATATAAGATTTGCTGTTGCACTTCTTTTGGTGCAAAATATAAACAGTTTCTTTAAAAAATCTGTATACCAATAAAGAAAGTAGTCATTCTCATAATATATATATATATATATATATATATTTATGTGGGGCTTTTAGCAAATTTAGCTAACATTATATGGTTAAATAAAACTAATAACCCATTTTTTTTTAAATTAAGATAATGGCCGTTTCTTAATTTATCTTTAATACAAAAGACAAAATTATCCTTAAACATCACAATATCATGATTCTCCTTTTTCACACTAGTTTTGCTTTCACTCTCTCGAAAATGTGGAGACAACACTGCACTCTTAGTCACGATAGAGAAGAAACTAATAGTAGACAATGAAACAGTTGACACCAAT
The DNA here is from genome assembly GCF_029017545.1 of Prosopis cineraria. Taxonomy (NCBI): domain Eukaryota; kingdom Viridiplantae; phylum Streptophyta; class Magnoliopsida; order Fabales; family Fabaceae; genus Prosopis; species Prosopis cineraria. Next base: position 29,175 of record NW_026555536.1, on the reverse strand, counting down.
GAATAAATGAAGTTAGAAATTTACCCTGGAGACTACAAGAACGCGAGGTGAGGTAGATTAAAAGCTACAGATTCAGGTTGAAAAATCATGAATGCAAGGTGAGGAAGTTTGAAATTACAACTTCTATACAAAGCCACACTAAAGCTGCAGATTCAGGGTGAGGAAGTTCAGTCAAACTCTGTTACAAGAGCCAGAGTTCAAACGAGGGTTTTCTAAGATTTTGTTTGATCTGTTTTGGAAAAATAATTATGTATTTTTCATGTTACTAATTTGCGATACTACATCATTAATATACGACTGTACATCAATTCTAAACAAGTTCATATTTGATTGTCTGATTATGTTGATCTGCGATAGTATATCAATGATATATTATTATATATCACTCATATATAAGTCCTATCAGTGAAAACTTATCGATTTATTTATCATTGATTTACAGTCGTATATCAATGATATAGTATCGCAGATCAGTAATGGAGCATTCTTTTTTATTGTTGAATATTCTCTTCGTAATATTTGAAAAAAAAAAGAGAGAGACAGAGAGAGAAGAAAAGCTCTATGATAAAAATGGTGATCCAGAAAAATTAGATCAAAAATTTGGATGAAGAAAACCACTGTACAAGAGATAAATATGGTGATCCAAGAAAATTATATCCAAAAATCTAATGAAAAAAATATTCAGAGATGATAAATTAGAGAGGGAGCACACACAATACGATTTTTGATAATAAAAATGAGAGATCTAATCAATTAAAGATTAGTTAAATCAAATATTTTTATTTTAATAATAAATATATTGTGAGGGTAAAAAAGGAAAACATATCTAATTAATTTTATGAATGGGCCATATTTCAAAATATTTAAAAACCTCATCCATAATTTATGAGAGTTATATTTTTTGAGGCCATTGAGCTAATTTTCTCATATATATATATATATATTGGTTTTCTTTTTTATTTTTAGTTTCAATTACTAATGCATTTTATGAGTGTGAGATTTTTTTTTTTGAATAAATTAAAAGAGGTACAGACGTCCAACAAAGGATACAGAGAAATTAGGTTACAACATAAGACCAATTTTTTTTTGTCATCCATCACTTTTTAGCAAAAATAAGGTAGTTGATAAAAAATATAAAAACTATTGACATAATCTAAAGCATTCTGAGCAAGTGAATTGGCAAAGAAATTAGCTTCTCAGATACATGAAATTCAAAGTGTTAAACAATTCCTCACACACTCAATAGTGTCTCTAAACGGGTGATGACTTGCATCAGTCTCGATAATCAAATTAATTGCCTCAGCACAGTCCTTGAACACATGAACTCTTGGAATATTCAAATGATAGCAAAGTTCACAGGCTTGGATTATTCCAATAATTTTAGAAATAGTAGAAGGAAGATGACCAACATTACAGTGAAATCCCGCAACCCACTCAACATGGCCATCACGAAGCACACCTCCACACTTGGAAATGCAATCTTTATAAGAAACATCAATGTCTAAGCATAAATTATTAGCAGTAGGCCAACACCATTGATAATGATTCTGCCGAGAGGAGTCACCCATAGAAACAGAATTGTTGAATAAGCACCAAACACTCTTAGCTTTATATAACATTCCCTCTTTCGAACTCTCTCACCATCTTCCTCAGAGAAAACACCTTTGCATCTTGCACACCAAGCATTCTGGCAAACATAGCCAAAAAGAGCCTCCCAATGTACCTGCTCAGTGAAATCACGATCCACATAATGTTTCATATTTCATAGGATCCAATCCCCAGAGTGAGAGATAAATTTATACAAAAATCTATGTTAATAAATACAAGAGGTGAAATAATAATTTTTTTACTGTTTATATTTTGAATCAATATTAGTTAGGAAAAAATACTTATATTTTGGATCAGAGAGAATATATGATAGTTACATATATAGGCTCCTCACTCTAACTCACAACCTTAGTTCAATCTCCCCTTTGTTCACACGAAAGATTGTGTGCGTTTAGATAGCTTTTAGAATCAATTTTAAAGGTAAAAATCATGATTTTATAAAAGTACATTTAAGCATTCTTATCATGAAGATTCTCTCCCTCGCATTCCTCTCCTTCCCGCTGGAGATTGTTCCTGTGACGATGGATTAGCTTCTCTTTTCTCTTTCTGCAATTTTGTGGCTACGTACCATCCCCTTATGTTCCCATATTTCTATAGTATATTCATGTAGCTTAGTAGTTTTTCCCCGTTCATTATCTATTCTTGAAACTATCATTTGGATTGGGATTTTCTTTAAGATAATTTAGTTTTGTTTTATTATTTGGATAAATTTTTGAGTACATTACATATCCTTGTCCAGCAAAAAGTAGAAAGTTCTTTACCTTTTATTTCATACGTATATTTGGTTAAGGATATAGCAATTGATGTGAAGACAAAATTACATCATTGGATCGGTTTAATTTTCTTACCGTCTGAACCGATTTCCTCTTATCTTAACGTCCATAATTCATCGTTGTCTTATTGACAATAAAAAAAACCACACAAAACAAAATAATCCTTTTCCGGTGGCTTCGATGACATTGGGCTTCACCTGCGGAGTTTTCGAACTAAATGAACACGTGTCCCAACTTGAAAGCCTGAGCATGGGGTCCACCACCTTATGCTAACCAAATCAGATCAAATTCCAACATTGTCAGACTCTAAATCAGTAACAATCCACCCTTTTGTAGGCCATATCTGGAACTAATTCATGTTTTAATTTTTTTGTATCATTGGTTTACGTATCCTTTGCTTCTACTTGTACTCATGCCAGGTTTGTACTTACGCATGACACACATGAGATGAGACCTTGTGTTAATTAATTCTCCTTATTAGATAGTATACTTATTCTAATAAAGAAAAAAAATTTCTACACAAACCAACAACAAAAAGGTTCCAGCTGTACTATGTCACCGTCCAAAACGGCAAAACCTGCCACACTGTTTCCTTCTTAATCTATTTGCCTGCTAATCGCATCCCATTTTCGATCCATAGTAATGAAAAGTTTGACATCTTTTTATCTGTTTTTTTTTAAATTAATAAAACTTTACCTTTAGAAATAAAGAAACTCATTTTCCCGCCTCATTTTGAGGTAATTCGCATCCCATTTAATTTCCAACAGTATATATATATATTGTATCTCTGGATCTCTTGTCTTCTCATTTGAAATCGGAATGCAAACAAAGGGGTCCTTTGAGATAATTCACAAGCTTCTCCTCTATATATCATTAGCTCTATCTCGTAATTATGTCTCTCTTGCTCCCTCTAACAGACTATTTTCATATATATATATATATATATATTCACAAACGGAAGAAAAATCAGCAGAAAGCGATCGGTAACTAGAGACTAATAATCGCCAGCCTCATGCATGTCTAGATTTTTCCAAGCAAGTCTCATTCTGTCTTCAATTAAAACCAGAGAAGCTGTGAGAGCCAGTGCGACGGAGACACCTGTACGTGCTTTGGACATATGCCCCATGAATATCTCCTGCTTGATGCTGCTGCATGAGGAAAGACAATTATTCAGACATTGAAAAGAGACCGTGGAATTCAAAGGTCGAGAGAAACAATGACTGAACACTACTGTTTTTCCAGTGTTACGAATGAGAAACATGATTGCTGGAAATTGAAGGCACGTAGATCTTTGTAATAATGTCGTCTCCTATTTGTGCCCTTTGATTTAATGTGAATTCAAACTGTTAGCCCATGTCTATTATATTAATACTGTTTTGCATGGTGGAAAATTATAGTTAGAGCATGAACAAGCAATTGGTGAACGCATGAATGAATTTATACAAACAAGAAATAAGAAGGAAGACGATTATACATTATATCTGGTATTGAAGGTTGAGATATGCCATTTTACGAATCATTTTCTATCTCTTGGTAAAGAGGATATCAATTACTGATTATTAGTTTATTTGATCAATATAATTTGTTTTTGTATTTCATAAAAGCTTTTTATTATATCTAGTATGTCATCATCTAAAATTACAAATAGTTTTCCAAAACGACTTTGTTCTATTATTTGTCTCAATATATATCTGTTGCAGCCCATTGTAATTGCTCTTGTATTTCCAAATAATAGTGATCATGATCTTAATCCGAGGAATATACTCTAGTTCCTTTACATAGCGTCGAGCTTAATTGGATGAATGAAATACCCATCCAGTCCTTTTTATAAATAAACCATGTTAACTACTTTCCTGAAATTAAGGAAATTAGTTAAATGTTAAATATTTTTACAACTTTAAAAAATTTACCCTTAATCAAATTAAAGCCATTATTTGAGCTAAGACTGAAAGAGATAAGCGTTATTGATATTTCAGTAAATTTTGTTAGGTGTCTTGTATTAAAGATTGATGAGTATTCTCTCCGGACCATAACATAAACATTGATAACTATTTTGCGGCTCTAAAAAAAAAGTTAAATAAGACATTAATCTCTCAAAAAAATTTATATCTTTTCAATAATATCCTCGTTAAACATTTATATTAGTGTTTTAATAATAACAATTAAAATTTTAATATATTTTTTTTAAAATAGAGTATTAAATAAAATAAGAGTATAGTTCAAAAAATAATTACAAAAATTATATAATATTATATATTTTGTACTGAGTAAAGTTTTCAAGAATATCTTATATTATAATTCAGAAAAAGTAAAATTTATGATGTGTTCTACTCACTCCCATCTTCCCACATGACACCCTCTCCTGGACAGGACCTTTATTTTGGCCCAAATCTTTCCGATGTTAAGCAAGTTCAGCCTCTCTCTTTGCCTCACATTGCAAATTTCATCATTGGAGGGCCATGAATAGTATTCTTCCCAGGAGGTAATATTCCTATACACATATATTTTTTCGACGTCACTGTACTGTGATATGACTGCACCCTGCGTTCTATCTTCAATAACATCGATGCCTTGTTTTCCTTTTTTTTTTTTTTTTTTACCTGTCTGATCGAGTTTCATTGCTGTTATGGCTTCGGCTGGCTAGAAATTTTGAAGGACATTACCGTTGAAGTGATGCAAAAACTGAATTATGGAGAAGAGAGCCTGAGTTCTCTCTCATTTTTGCGTCATTTATCTGGGGTAATCTGTTTCTTATAATTGACGTCATATTGTCGTAACAGTTCTAAAGTCTAAACCAACTCACAAGTTAACGCCATATAATCAAAATTCGCCAAACGACGACTTTTCTTGTTTCTGTCGTCGAGGAGCGCGATTTTCCCCAATGTAAGGTTGACATCTGCAATGGCCGGAATTGGATTTTATCGACAAATCAACCGCCCTCTCATCCACTTTCGTTTCAATGCTCTGGACGGCCAGCCGGCGTTTCTAATGAGTGTACAAAGCTTGAGAAAGCTGCAGATTAAACATGAACCCCAAAAAGCGATTCAAGTTTCAGAAACACCCACATGTTGCTATTTGTTTTTCCTGTCCTGTTAATATGTATCTTTAGGCCTAAAACCAGAGAAACTAAAGATGTGTTCTCCAGCTTCAGCGGCGACACCCGTTCTGGCTTTACGAGCCATCTTGAAGAATCTTTTACCAGGAACGATATCACAGCCTTCTTAGACGACCAAATTGAGAAAGGTGCTGATACGTCTCCTACACTTTTACGAGAAATCAAGAGGTCCAAGATCTCAGTCATCATTTTCTCACAAGACTACGCCACTTCAGAGTGATGCTTAGAAGAACCGGTAAATATAATGGAGCGCAAGAGAAAAAGAAAACAGATTGTGATACCCATTTTCTATAGGGTGAGGCCCAGAGAGGTGCGAGAGCAATCTGGGATTTACGAAGCTGCTTTTGAAGAACATGAACAATGTTATCGGCGTCGGAGAGTGCAAAGGTGGCGGAATGCCATGACAGAAGCAGCCAAAGTCTCTGGCTGGGATAGCTCCGCTTACGGGTATACATACGCATGAATAGTGATTCACTTCTCTTTTCGTTTCCTCCATATATATATATATATATATTTCAAGTCGAGAACTTCTACTGATCAAGATTTTTCATTAATTAGCACGAGTTTTTACGCCATATATAGTTAATTAACGCAGGCAACATGCTACTTTCCGGTCTTAAAACTTAGGAGATAGTTGGGGATTTGTTTACATGTATTCTAAATATAAGATATCAATCCATTTTCACTTGAGACATGTAAGGCGGTACTGTCAAGACTTTTTTTTTTTTTTAATTACTCATCTCCTATTCACTGTCAAGACTTTTGATCATCTACATACCAATGACATTGGCGTGCATCTGCAATCTAACTTCAAAATAGTGTTCCATTAATTTTTCCAATAATTCCTATTATGAATTTTGGTCTTGAACAAGGTGGTGTTCCAGTTTGCTTTGAATTTGGTTTGTTGGAACGGTCTTGATCTTCCTACAGACTTGTAGCTTTTCAAGTTATTTTAAGGGGAAATAATTTTTACTAATTTGAACTTTGAAGACAAGATTCATTTTAATGAGGGAGATAATGTCATGAATAGGCCTGATGATGTGTTTTATATATTATTTGAGTAAGTTTTTGTAGTTTTTTCCCTTTCATTATCTGTTCTGAAAACTATCATTTGGATTGGAATTTTGATTAAGATAGAGTTAAGTTGTGTTTTATATATTATTTGAGTAAATTTTTGAGCAAATTACATATACCTAGTCAAACAAAAGTTGAAAGTTTTTATGGTGTACAAATAATTGATGCTTGGAAAGATAGTTCTAACTTCTGAGCAAGATTATTTCCTTTCTAAGAGCTTGACAAACATTTCTGAGCAAGACTTGCATTTATAGGAGGGAGTCAGAGCTTGCAAAGGATATAGCAAATGATGTGGAGACAAAACTTGAATCAATTAGCCCACGTAGCGGGAGAGAGAGCAGCCAAATCGCAACACTAGAATAGGCTGCGTGTGTGCGTGGGTGCATAGCTTCAGTCTCAGGATCATTTTGACAAACTTCATTGCGCACCCAAACCGAAAATTATAGTTTCTAAAACTTACTCTTCAATTCAAATGAAGCTATATCTTTGTACCATAAGGAACATTCTCAACCTTACGCTGAAACTTGAAAAAGCTGTATAAGTAAAAATTTCAGCCCATGTCAATTTTTGTACAGTAACTCATGTCAATTTTGGCCAATGTAATGTCTTCTTTTTCTTTTCATCTTTTTTCTATTTTTTTGAATGCCTTCTTTTTAATTATTTTTCTTCAACCATTCATTTTACATTATTATTATTGAAAAATCTTGTTGAATCAAACTGAATGGCTATATATGCATGATACAGACACACATAACAAACGCACTCGCATATCCTTACCACATGTATATATAATATTTTAAAATACGAGAAGAACTAGCCGACACATGGCGTAACTCCCAACGAGAAGGCTGGAGCTATTTAAATTCTAGGTTTTGAGTTTGAATATGATAAATTAAATGAAAAAACATTTTTTAGAAAAGTTATTGCAATTAGAACTAATAAGGCTTACATTTTATCTTTGTAGTATTAACTATCTTATAATTATATATAAAAAAATACATGAAGGATCGATTTTTCTTTTTCATTTTTTTTAAATGGGCAAATTAAACGGGTCAACGGAACTAAAGTTTACTCGATGTGGAACTTTGCGCAAGTTGGCAAGTGGAATTTAACGCCCACTTGGGCATTTTTTCATCTGCCTATTCCCATAAAATTTCCTGGGTCAAATTTGATGGCTATATTTTAATCAAATATCCTCCTTCAAACTCCGTTATTATATTCTTTTCACATATAAAATTTTATTGAATTATTTTTTTTAAAAAAATCATAAGGTCCCATTCGATGACATGGCAGATCATTGAGAGTTTCAGTTTTACAATAAACTAAAATGAATTTCATTTGAGAAAAAAAAGTTTCTGCCATGCCCCTCACAATGAGGAGCACCCATGCATGCATCTGCAGATTGGTCTCATTTCATTTGGGATGCAATGGATTTCTCATCAATTTAAAAGTGTTTGATAGGATTCAGAGGAAGAAACAGTTGATCAGTTTTTAAAGATGTTTTATTTTAAGGAAGAAGCACCCATGTTTTATTTTTAAAGATGTTTTTAAATTAAAGAACATAAAACATAAAATTGAGATATTAATATAAAAATAAATAAAATAAACTTAAAATAAAACATCAAATAAATAAAGTTAAAGGATAAAAGGATAAAAGTATTTTAATGTCACTAATTTCTTTCGTTTATTAAAAAAGTATTTTAACTGTAACCGCGTTTTACTAATTCAGGTTAGCGTAAACAGTAAGTATTGTCGTCACTTAATTAGTGGGTTTAAATACTAGCCTTTTTAAGTATGTAGCAGTCCTAGCTTGGTGCTATGTGCAAGGGAGAACAACGACTTTCAGATCAGTCTCACACCTTGTAGAAGATCAGTTAGACGCCACAATCCCATTCTGTAGTCCAATATAACCAAGACGTTCACAGAAAAACAAGTTGCTATGGCATCAATGAATCGCTCATCGTCCTCAAGTGGTAATGGTAATGTTCCTCCGGAGAAGCACGAAGTGTTCATCAGCTTCAGAGGAGAAGACACTCGCAAGGGCTTCACGAGCCATCTCAACGCTGCTTTCAGGAGGAACGACATCAGAACCTACATGGACTACAACCTCGAGAGAGGAGACGAAATATCTACCACTCTCCTCAAAGCCATTGAGGATGCTCAGCTCTCTGTTATTGTTTTCTCCAAGAACTACGCTAATTCCAAGTGGTGTCTGGACGAGCTCCTCAAGATCCTTGAATGCAAGAGATCCAGAGGCCAGGTAGTGTTGCCGGTCTTCTACGACATCGATCCCTCCTTCGTGCGTAACCAGATAGCAAGTTATGCAGAAGCATTTGAGAAACATGAGCAGAGATTTAGGCATGACTTGACCAAGGTCCAAAAATGGAGAGACGCTCTGACAGAAGCCGCTAGTTATTCTGGTTGGGATTGTACCATCAACAGGTAATTAACGTGGTTTTCATAATTATAATTTAAAGAGAGTACTGGTTTGTGTTTCGAGACAGTGTGTTTCTTTGCAGGATGGAATCAGAACTGGTTGAGGAAATAGTGAAGGATGTGTTGGAGAAACTGAACAGAGTGTATGTGGGAGACCTGGATGAGCAGATCGCCAAGTATGAACAGCTTGCACAGCTCCAGAACGAGTATGCACGCAAATTACCCAGTATTCAAAACTTTCAGCAGGTTGAAATCACAAAGCAACGCATCGTTCAGCTTCAGATGGAGAGAAATCTTCGCATGCTTCGTCTCACTCCTGACATGGTTTCTGAAATCCAACAATCATCTCCACCCAATAATTATCGTTTTTCTAGCTCGATCTCTCCCGTGATGAAATGTCAAGATTGTTATAATAGAATTCAGGTTTATAAGCTTTTGTTTTGTTCTATTGTTTAAACGGATACATTTGTGTACTGTTGACTACTTCTATATGGCTTCAGCATCAATTTCATTTGATGCATTTTTAATTCATCCCCTACCATAGTTACGCTGTCGTTAGTTCTTTCAAATGTATTTTATTAAGTTGCGTATATTTATAACTCGTATATATCTCACGCTCGATAGTTCATCTTCAAGCGGACCAGCTTCATTTTTTAAAATAATCAATTTTTGGAGTGTTTTCAAACGAATCGGCGGATTTATTAATGGGATTGCTTGATTTTCAGCACTTCTGTTCTTTGTGATGAAAGCAATGCAATAAAACAATGAAGTAGCCAGAGATTGATTGAGGTTATTTTAAATTGGATGAATATTACCGATGCATAACGGGGAAAATAGAGATGTTATTTACAGGTGTTACCAAATTCATAAAAATAAACCTGAGAATATTTTAGAAATTTTAAAATTAAATGTAAAAATAACAATAATTTTAATATTATAATAGTTAAAATAAAATATTCTTAATTAATCTTCAAGCCTCTAAAATATTAAATTATTCTTTTTCATGTTTCCATCACTTACTCCCCTTTTTTCACATATATATCCTTGAATTGTATATAATTTATTATATTTAAGGTTTTTTTTAAGGGGTGATGGTAGATAGAGTTGGTTTCTCTCCACTACTTTTCTCCCAATTATCTTTTCATTATAAATTTGAAGTCAAAAAAGTAAATCTGAATTGTTTAAATTAAATTTATATTTTAAAAATTATTAAATTTAAATATTTAAATTCAATTTAACGGTCGAGTGGTCTTCCCTTTACTCCCTTAGAAAGGCCAAATCTGACAGTACTCAACATCCTATCGTCCATTTTCTCTATTTAATTGAGAGACTTTAATGTTCACATTTTTAGAAGTAATTAAATAGCAATGTGGGAGTATAAACTAATTTTATCTGCATGTTACTCCCTCCATCTCAAATTATAAAATATTTTTAGGTAAAATCTCACATATTAATAAATTTTATTAAATATACTTTAACAACATTATCTTTTCAAAATAAAAATATAAAATTTTTAAAATACCCATCATTTAATATATTAAAAAGAAAAGTGAGAGAAATTAATCATAGAGAGAGAAAGGATAATATTAAAATTGATGCATTTAATAAAATTTTAATTTACTTAAAATGTCTTATATTTTAGGATAAATAAATTCTTTAAAAGTAACCTATAATTTGAGATGAGAGGAGGGAGTAGAAACTTATAATTCAATTTAAGACGAAAGGTAAATTTAACCAGGTTTCAAATTCATAACCCTTTCAAGATCAGTGGCAGGCTAACAATAATTAGCGCGAGAAAGCATAATCATCAACACATAATTACATTAAATCATGGTTCATCTGCCCATATATGTATTGTCAACCTATTTTATTGCGAAAATTAATATCCACACAAACATACCAAGACTAAATATAGGGATATGTTTTCTTATTATTTTTAAGAGACGTAAATTGCTAGTCCTTTTTACTCATCTTAATTATTCACATTTTCCAGTTTTTTTTTTTTTTGAAATCCTTCAAGCTGCAAAGGTGTCTGCTTTTCAAGGTCTTCTTTTTTGTTTGACCAAAATCTCCATTGTCCCTGAAAAATATGGGTCAGTCAAACTCGACGGCTATAAGTATAAGGGGGAGAGACCAACTAGCTCGAATCATTGAGCGCATGGTAAGTTGTATCCTTATTGTTTATCATTATATTAAATAAATTTTTGTTGTCCATGAAAATTCCCTACTAATCAGACCTAACACTTACTTGAACTACCAATTATTTTTAGATTTTTTTTTGGGCCACATCAATTGTCCCTAGAATATATTCCCTCTATTTCAATATACAAGTTTTTTTTGGGAATTTTTTTGTTTCATTTTATATATCCTTTCAAAAATCAAACGTAGAATTGTATAAAAATTTTCCTATTATTTACTTATTTTACTCAAACAATTTTGATTTATTCTACACAATAATTAGGGACAAGTTTGTCAATAATTTAATATATTAATTAATTAATTGTGTTTCTTAATCTATATGCTAAAATCTTAACAGACTTAAATTTTCATTTATTTTCTACACAATAATTAGGGGCAAGTTTGTCAATGTAGTCAATATTAACTAACATGGATTCCTCCGGCTTCGCTGAGACTCTTCTACATGTGTTGGCAGAAAACAAAGAATTGTATATGAGCTTCAATCATTATATAGCTAATATAATTTAAGTTATTAATTTGTTTCCGTTTCACTTCTCAGCGGGTGATTTGGCAACCTATACACATGTGCACGCGCTTGTAAATAGAAGAATTTTTTTGGCCGAAGTAAATAGTAGAAATTTGTAGAAAACTTATTTGCACCCAAATTATCAATTTTAAGACTCAAGCTTCACTCAATTTAATCGATTTTAAAATAATTAAAAATAAATATTTATAAAACCTTAGCCATTAAGTTAAAATTGGGTCTAGGCCATTATCTTCACACTCCACCTATAATACTTGAATCATGAAAGTTAGAAAAGTAACCACGATTGAAGAAGTGCTTTCTAAATTCAAGGAAAATGACGATCATGGAGTTTAGACATAAAGTCAGGACCATTTATAAATAAATGAGCCCTCTCTCATCATCGGCATCAATAAACTACCAGTCAAATTTTCAAACTCCAAGTCTACTACTTTATTTTCAATTTTATCATGTAGTTTTAGCCTTTAGTTTTCTATTGTATAGCCGGCATAGCCTACCAACTCTTTCTTTAATCAATGTATCTCTATTTCCCTGTATCTACATTAATTTTCTTCACTTTGCATTCTTGCATCTAGGTAAACTATAGTAAAAAGCTTAGGTTCCTAGCGTTTGATCAAAAGTAAGGTTCTTTCATCTTTTTAAGATCCCGTGTCTTTGGTACGCCTCACAACACCCCCTTTTTTGCAGAACAATCTTTTGGCACGCTCGGTGGGACCTGTGTGAACGCAATGCCTAAAACACATAAGGATCAATATATTGGAAAGAATGAACCTGAGTCTTATGACTTAGAGAGAACATGGTTGCATATGCAAAATGTGAAGTAAGGGCCTCTCATACTTTAGTGATTGTGGGGCAACAAGCAATACCTCCTCAAGAAATGCCTTACCCACTAGCTCAAGATGAGTCTTAAAGCCTCTCACTTAGGAAAACCTCTTATTATTGTGTCTAATGATGTTGTAACTTTGTCTTTAACCATGATACATGATCTTATCGATAAGCAAGCAATAACCTCACAAGCACTAGTAGAGGAACTCAAGAGATAACATTTGAAAAAGCAATCGAAGTAAGCCAAAGCCTAGGAGAAGTTGGAATGCTAGGCTGATGAGAGGCAAAGAGCTTTATTGCAAACTCTGAAAGATAGCCTAAGGAATATCCTTATTATGCTGTTTAGATCATCAAATGAGCAAGCTCCAATTAGCTTGCACATTCAGAGAGTAGATGGATTTGGGGGGTCTTCCAACATGCCCTTCAATTAGAAGATTAACAATAAGGACCATTATAATATCCCTGAAAGGAGAAATGGTAGGTTTAACTCAATGGTAGGCCCATTCAACCTCCAGGAAAGATAAATGACAAGATGCTGTAAGGAAGAACAATAGTACCATTAAGACACATTTCTTAAAGCCCATCACAAGTGGCACTACTCAGCCAATACTCTCAACAAGTCTATTTAAGAAATGCAAAGAGATCTCAAGACTAGAGCTTGGCCTATGAGTCAAGTCACCATTGAAAAGCTCAGGAGGTAATCTGTACGAGCTCACCAAGAGGACTCCATCTTTAAGATGTCTCTTTAGGCCAATTTTAGACAGAGGAGAAATGGATAACTTTACCTAGGATGTGGGAAGAAACTTGAAAGTTTGTAAAAAACTTAAGGAGCAACATCCAAGGGCTCTAAAAAAGAGATGAACAAGGTCCTAAGCTAATAGTTTCGGTGCCCAGACTGTCAATTTTTAAAACAATAAGGCTTGGCTTGTCAAATTCATTGAGTCCTGAGATATTGTTTGATACGGCCCTAGTACTTGAGCTATCATTTCCTACGGCTCTAGTCTATCAAACTCAAATGGCTTTGATATAAAGGAGTCATATTTTAAGAGATCAAATCCTAACCCACCAATCCCATAAAGGTAATGTCTACAAAGATTGGATCTTAAGTTGCCAATCCTACAAAGACTAACCCCACAGTAGCTAACTTTACACAGGCCAGCACTATAAGGGTTAGAGCCATAAGGGCCAAAGTTGAAAAGGCTAGCTCTGTAAGGGCCCTTTGCATAAGAGTTCTCCCCCCAAGGGCTCTCTTCACAGGGAAAAAAGTCATAAGGTCGAGCCTTGCAGTAACTAGACTTTGCAAAACTAGCCCTTAAGGTCCCAAAACTTAAAGGGCCAATTCTAAAACCAGCTCTTGAGATTCTAAACCTTGAGAAACTTAATCCTAAGCTAGATCATATAGCCTCTAATCCTCAACTATAAGAGTGTCCTCCAAGGAAAGTACCAGATCAATTATCAATCATAACAAGAACGAGCCGATCCTCTAAGACATACTACTCACGCAACACTTGAAAGCGAGGCCAATGAAAATATCCATATAAAATTGGCCTACAAAGGCTTCCACTAATTTGTATGTAGAGGGCATTGTTTGCACCCAAATTGTAAATTTGGAGGCTTGGGATTAACTCAACTTAATTGGCCTTAAAATAATTAAAAATGAATATTTATGATATCTTAGCCACTAAATCAAGATTGGGTTAAGGCCATTATCTCCACATTCCACCCATGATGCTTGAATTATGAAAGTTGAGAAAGTGGCCATGATGGAGGAAGTTTTCCTAAATTCAAGGAAAATGAAGATCATGAGGCTTGGGCACGAAGCCCAGACCATCTATAAATAGAAGAGCCCTCTCTCATCATCAATATCAACAAACTACCAGTCAAATTCTTAGACTCTACGTCTGCTACTTTATTTTCAATTTTATTATGTAGTTTTAGCTTTTACTTTTCTGTTATACAGCTATCATAGCTTGCCACTTTTTTTTTTAATTAATGTATCTCTGCTTCCCTACATTTATATTAATTTTCTACATTTTGCATTCTCATATCTGAGTAAATTGTGGTAAAAAAGCTCGGGTTCTTAGTGTTTGATTAAAAGTTAGGCTCTTCTATTCTTTTAAGACTCCACATCTCTAGCATGCCTCACGACACCTTCCTTTTCTGCCAAACAAACCTTCATAAGGATTGGAGTGACAAAAAAAAATACAAAGATCTCTTCTCAATCTATAGTAGTATGTAATTCTCTTATATTGACTTAAAAAAATAAATCTTACACACTCTTTTGGGTGAGATGCTAAGATGAGAGAATCAAAGATTAAAAAAAAAATACATATCCTAATTAAATTTGTTTCCTACAAAATGATGGAATAATCTTTATAATTAATAGTTTATGTGATAATGATAATGCACGACCTTAATTTCCAGTTGGCAAGTGGCATATCCTTAGGATTAAATATTCAAATTGCCATTTTGTTTATCCCAACTTCTAAGCGGACCTTACTGTATCACTCTTTAAAATTGAAATTTATATCTATTTGATTGGTCAAGTTGACTTTAAATGTATTTGTACAAGACCTAGCTTATTGTCTATACTTTCTAATGTCTACCTCCATTGAACTACAAATTGCCATACACTATGTCTTTGCAATAAAAATATTGTTTTCTTATTATGAGCGTGTTGATGGTATATGAACGAAAATTAGAGGGAAACTATGAGTAGTTGAATCAAAATTACATCTTGACTTCAAATTTTAAAACTTAATTTCATAGATCATTTCACATTTAGATATATATATATATATATTTATTTATTTATTTATTTATTAGACCCAACTTTTTTTGATGTGAAACTTGTACATAAATTCAAGACCACTCATATTTAGACGTTATAAGTGGGAATTTGCTCCAAATTTTAGATGACAATTCTCCCATGCATGGCCATTAAGTTTTCATTTTTTAGGAGTTTATGTCCAGCTATTTTTCATATTTCTGTATCATATTCTTTCAACTTCTCTTCCATTGACTTTTGGCAAGTTAACGAAGTAATTAAACCATATACGGGTTTCTCTCCTATATATTTCGCACAACGCAATCCCAAATTCAACTACAACAAATTCCACACCAAAAATATCAATCATCTCTGTCTATCATATCCAAGAATGCCACGTGCGACCTCCATGAGAAGAAGTAAAGATCCTCCTCAACGACGCGATCATCAGTTTCAGAGGAGATCGAAGACACTCGCAAGACCTTCACAAGCCACGCATCTCCACGCGGCTTTAACAAGGATTGGCATCAGAACTTCAAGAAGAGTTTTTGGAAGAACAATACAGTTTCGGAGAGCGAAAGAAACCATAAAGCAACACTGGAACAGACGACTCAAAAAGTCAAAATGGAGGAGGAGTTCAGGAAGCTTCGTCTCACACCTGACTTGGTTCTCCAAATGAAAATTTCAGAAGCCACACAAACCTACTAGAAAGTTGATAGGTGTATCATGCATAATTGCCTTATTTGTTCTTGTCTCATTCTTGTGCGTGTGTTTGGACTTTGTTTGAACCAAATTAATTAACTATAACGAACTATAGTTATTATCAAGTGATGACAATAGCGACATAATAACCAACAAGGTTCGCTATATATATATATATATATAGTTAGTACATTGCCGGATCTCGCGAACATGTTGTCTCCCCTTGTGTTTGAAAAAATTAAAAAAACCCTGGTTGAGAGAAACAAGGCTCCCTTATGCGATTTCTCCCATAATAAATATACTATACTCCGTCCTGTCTCGTAAGCCATTCATTTAATCTCATTTATAAATTACGATATAATTTTTTAAATAATATATATTTAAAAAGTTATTTCTTAAATTACCTTTCACAAAAAAAAAAAGTAATATGATATTACTTTTTAAATTTATTATATTGAGACATATTTAAAATTCTACATACGTTTATTCCTCTTTTTTTTGCATTGGTATTAATGACGTTAGTAAAAATGACTTATAAAAAATATTGGAAGAGTATATATATAAAAACAAACTGACACGACATATTTCTTTCTTTCCTGCTCTTCTAAAAAATAGTGTCACGCATTAAAGGCAAAAAATATTGTCATTTTTGGGGCTAAGCGTCTTTAAACAAAATTAATCATCTTTGATAATTATTTGGTCAATAACTCATAAGAATGTGAGTTTAAATCCCATTGTTGATATAAAAATTTTGTTGTTGAGTAATTTATAAATATTTTTATAAGTACTTTTTAAATTTAGAGATATATCTAGATTCAACTTATCTAAACTCTTATTCATGAAAGAAATACTATAATGGTGTATTTGGAAGTAATGAGAATTTGAATTTGAATTTGAACCAAAATCTCTTATTGTGTCCTTATTTTATAGCTTTATAATTTTAAATTCCCTTTAGTTTCTGGTTATTTAAAATTAAATTTTGGCTATTTTAACTTTCTTATTTTCTTCACATTTTTATTATTTGTGTCTTTACATTCTCAATCTTGTCTACCAATTGAAAAGTAGATGTTAGCTCACCACTTAAAAATCTTCTGTTTCCACTTTCTTTTGCATTTAAAATTTTTTACATTGTCCGAACAAAATATTTTAGTTACATTATTTTAAATATGAAATTTTAAATTTAAATCCATAAATCTAACCGGTGCCAAGACTAATTAAACAAACATTGGCCAATCAAAATTCACGCTGATCTACACCTCTCCCTCCCCCTTTGTTGTCTCTACCAAGTTCCCCAATCTCCAACGACCACCGTGAGTAATCTACACGCCCTTCGACCGCTGCTAGCTCTCTTCCATCTTCCCCAATCTCCGATGACCATTGTGATGCTTCCATCTTTATTTCATCATCTCCGATGACCATCACGGGGACAGACGTTGAGGTGCAGTGATTATATTGCTTGCTATCTCCTCCACTTCTGCATCCCCACATCTTCTCCCCCCCCATACGTTTGCTAAGAAGGAAAAGGAACCCAAGAAGGAAGATGAAATCGAAGGAACATGCTCATATTTCTTCAGTCCGTGCATGGGTTTTGTATTTGTGTGGGTTTTTTGACACTTTGTTTCTCATTTGTGGCCTTTTTATGCTGTGTTTGTGTGGTTTTCTGATCTGTGCGATGGTTCCTGCAATGCTTTTGTGGCTGCTGATGATGTGATGCAGAATTTTCATTTTCTACTTTTTACTAGCGCATTTTGGTCTTTTTTATTTTAATTATATATACATATTAAAATTATGTCAAGATTTCATCTTAATATTAAAGACACTTATCATGTCTTTGTCTTCTTTTAAGCTTGAACTTGTATTACAAATTTTTGTACCAAATGGGACCACTAAGCCGGCCTCCTCTCGTGTCTGGTCCAAGAAACCATAAGCCCATTTGGTTCAAGAGAAAGCATAGTCCATACGGGGATTCCAAGTCATCCATAACAAAAGCTATAATATCCACATGTAGACAGACAGACACAACCCTACTTACCATTGATAGCAGTACATTAAGCCGTATATGAGTCAAAATCAAGGCCATGATAATCATTATGCCAAGCAGTACGACCATAGCTCAATTGTCCAACACTACCCAATTGAAGATACTGATAGGCTCACCGCGTGAGAGGTAGAGGACGTACAGTGGCTCAGTGCAAACAACCATCATATCCTGATGATTGGAGACGTGATTCTCCGACTCCATAATCCTAGCCCTTGCTCTTCTATCAGAAAGATCAAGTGAAAGAAAAGAGACGTTGGTAAAGGAACTAGAGATCTTACAAAATTAGAGAGAAGCAAACGTAGCTAGATCAACCCAAATCTAGAGACGGACATACGAATCTTGACTGAAGAGAATTCGATTCGAGGTCACATAAGAACGTGGCCGAATATTACGAATAGGAATGTTGACATAACTCCATTTACACGGCCTACAGAGCCCACGATCCCAAGCATCGAAACTAGCACCAACAAGATGTCGCCGATCAATAACAAAGATCTTGTGCAGGGAACGCTGAAGACTCTGGGTGTTGGGTCAACGCTGAAGGTCATCGACAGTGAGGATGAAATCCTGGTAGTGTGCCTTGCAAACCTTCTCGATCTCAGATTCTTTGAAGTGAGCAAAGTGACGAAGGTGATGGAGTTTCATGACGCGAAGCGAAAACGCGATAGGTTGGGCTGTGATGCTGATGGGTTTTCGAATCTTGATGTCCGACCCGTTTCTTGAAGGAGGAGTCTTGAAATGCTGATGAGTTAAGGTTTCTAAGTGGGCTGCAAATCTTGAAAAATTTGGTCCAATCCGTGATTTTTTCGCTACGCACTTCAACCGAACGAAAGGGGCTCTTGTTCATGCCCAAACAACCTAATGCTCGTGATGCCATGTTAATACTAGAAAGAATTGAATAAAAAGAAGAAAATGAACATTGATGAAGATGATGATTATCAAACATTACTGCAAAAAGATGAGATTTACACAGAAAAGGAAATTGTGAATAGAGGCGCCCAGTCCTCAAGGTCATGTATTCCTTATATAGACAGATTATACAACCTTAATACACTAGCTGAAGCCACGTATGCAAGATGTAAAGAGTACATAATATACAAAATGTACAGATAAAGAAATGGGCTCAACTTTGTTTAATTTCCTTTGGTTTGGGCTTTCTAGTTTTGGGCTTCTGTATTGCTTTAATATTCCCCTCAAACTCGGGGTTGGGCTTCTAATCAGACCGAGTTTGGTTCTTAA
The DNA here is from genome assembly GCF_029017545.1 of Prosopis cineraria. Taxonomy (NCBI): domain Eukaryota; kingdom Viridiplantae; phylum Streptophyta; class Magnoliopsida; order Fabales; family Fabaceae; genus Prosopis; species Prosopis cineraria. The sequence continues at coordinate 9,873 of NW_026555536.1, read as the reverse complement.
CTCCAGGAAACGAGAATGAGACAAAGCCTTGGTAAATATATCAGCAATCTGGTCTGATGAAGGAACGTAGCAGACGGAGAGTTGACAAGACAGAACACGTTCTCGAACAAAGTGCACATCCAGCTCAATGTGCTTAGTTCGAGCATGGTACACTGGGTTAGAAGCCAGAGCAGAGGCACTCTGATTGTCACACCATGCTACAGGAACCTGTTTGAGCTTGAATCCAATCTCAAGGAACAATGACTGAAGCCACGCGATTTCAGTTGCAAGATCTGCCAATGCCCTGTATTCAGACTCTGTTGAAGAGCGAGAGACCACTTTTTGTTTCTTCCCAGACCAGGCTACAAGAGAATCGCCGAGATAAACACAATATCCTCCCATTGAACGGTGATCGTCGACACACGCTGCCCAATCCGCATCCGAAAAGCCATATAAGGTAAGAAATCTACTCGGTTTCAAGTGGAGAGATAAATTTGTGGTACCCTTTAGATATCTTAGAACTCTCTTGATTGCTTGCCAATGTTGGTCTGTAGGTGCATGTAGAAATTGACTCAGTTTATTCACCGCAAACATTATATCTGGCCTTGTATTCACTAAATATTGTAGTGCTCCAACAGCTTTTCTGTATATTGAGGGATTACTAAGAAGATTTCCATCATTAATGGACAAGTTCTTGTTGATCACCATAGGAGTAGGCACGGGAGAACAATTGGCCATGCCAAAGGTTCTGAGTAAATCCAGAATGTACTTCTCTTGTTTTAGATAAAGACCCGATATATCTCTGTGAGCTTCTATGCCAAGAAAATGGTGTAGATTCCCTAAATCTTTTAAGGGAAAAAAGGAGTTAAGCTGCTTAATAAACCTACTCAGCATAGATGGATTACTTCCAGTGACAATAATGTCATCAACATAGACAAGCACAAATACTAAATCTTGTTTCCATTTGAGAAAAAATAGGGAGTTATCACACTGGGAGTGATAGAAGTGCCAACTAAGCAGGGTGGACTTCAGTCTATCAAACCAGGCTCTTGGGGCCTGCTTTAGTCCATATATAGCCTTGTTTAGAAGGCAGATATGATTAGGAAATCTTCTATCGACAAAACCTTCTGGCTGTTTCATGAACACCTTTTCTTGTAAATGGCCATTCAGAAAAGCATTATTTATGTCTAGCTGTCTGATTTGCCATTTAAAACTCACAGCTAGTGTAAGAACAAATCTCAGTGTTGCAGGTTTTAGGACAGGAGAGAATGTCTCATAATAATTAATTCCAGGATTTTGTTGAAAACCTTTAGCTACTAATCTGGCCTTTGGCTTTAAAAATGACCCATCAGGATTAAATTTTGCTTTGAACACCCATTTGCAATCTACAGGTTTGACTCTGCCACTATGAGGAACTAACACCCATGTTTTGTTATTCACTAGAGCATTGAATTCATCTATCATGGCTCTTTTCCATATCTTAGATTCAAATGCTTCAGTAACACAAGTGGGTTCAGTTACTGAAGTTTCAGAAGACTCAGTTAATCCAATGAAAGGAGTATTTGGTTTATAAATTCCAGCTTTGCTCCTAGTAATCATAGGATGATTATTCTGAGCTTCATCAAGGTGTCTTTACTCAATAGGTACACTAACAGTAGGAATAGATTGAATGGAAGTAGGTAAATCAGGAACTAAACCTGTATTTAGTTGTATGTTGCTATGACTTGCATCTTCTTCCATTTCTTCAATTCTGACAGCATGATTAGAGTTGGATTCAGATTCATTAACAGTTGTATCTTTGCTCGTAGGTGATGAAGGAATCAAATTCGAGTCATCTGTAGTAAAGGTCAGGCAGAGCAGAAAGCAAAGGTCTGAAGAAAACACTTGGATGCACTTCTTCAACAGGTACTTGTTGTTTGTTGATAAAACCTGAAGTAAATGGAAAATCATTTTCATTAAATTCAACATGTCTGGATATGTATAACCTGCCCGTAGGACTCAAACATTTAAATCCCTTGTGTGAATTACTGTAGCCAAGAAATACACACTTGGTAGTACGAAATTGGAGCTTGTGCTGATTGTAAGCTCTTAGGCAAGGATAACAAGCTGATCCAAACACCTTAAGGTTAGAATAATCAGGATATTTTGTAAACAACCTCATGTATGGTGAAATTCCGCCTAGAGCACTGCTAGGCAACCGATTAATTAATACAGTAGCTGTCTGGAAAGCCTCCCACCAATAATGAAGAGGCATCTTAGCTTGAGCTAAAAGGGTGAGACCCATTTCTACAATATGTCTGTGCTTTCTTTCAGCTTTACCATTTTGCTGAGAGGTATGTGGACAAGAGTGTCTAAATTGTATACCAGCCTCTTATAATGTCTTAGAGAAGCTCCTATACTCTCCTCCCCAATCACTTTGCACAATTTTAATCTTCTTGTCAAATTGTCTTTCAGCAAATTGTTTGAATTGAATAAACATTTGTAATGCTTCATCTTTAGTTTTAAGTGGAAAGATCCAAGAATATCTGCTGTAGTCATCTAAAAACAGCACATAGTATCGAAATCCATTCAAGGAAGGCAAGGGAGAAGGTCCCCATAGGTCTGTGTGAATTAACTGTAAAGGTTGAGAAGTCTTAGAAGTGGAAGCTTTGAAGGGTAGGGAGTGAGATTTACCATACTTGCAAGATTCACAAAACATAGGTTCAGTTTTCTCATTAACCTTCAAATTACAATCTCTAATAATTTGATTCAAAATCCTATCATTAGGATGCCCTAGTCTATAATGCCAAAGCTTCCTAGAGTCACAAGTATTATTTTTGTCAACTAAGACTTCTTCTCCTTCAACATGAAAAATCATCTCTAACTTTGCATGTCCTCTGTCACAAAAACCAGCACCTTCTTTCACCTTCTTTGCATCAACTTTGTAGAGACCCAGGTTACTTCTCAGTCCTTGTAGTAGCACTTGTCCTGTTCCCTGATTCTTGACAATTGCAGCACGTGAATTCATTAGAATTAGTGCATCATTATCATCTGATAATTTAGGAATGCTGATTAAGTTCTTCTTTGCCTTAGGAGCATAAAGAACATTGTTAAGTTTTACAGAAGTGTCAGAGACATTTTGTAGAGTAGATGAACCTATTAGTTCAACATTTAGACTCTGCCCATTAGCTACTAATAAATAAACCTTACCATCATTGTTTACTGGGTGGTCAAGCCGAGAAACATCATTAGTAACGTGAGTAGTGGCACCACTGTCTAAGTACCACGACTCATCGTTCACAGTCTCAGGAGTAGCTAGAAAAACCTCATTAAAATTAGATGAGCCAGAACCAGCCTCAAAAACGCGACGAGAACCACTAGGTGGGTTGAAGTTCTTGTCAAAGCGACGAAAACAGTCTTTTACAGTGTGACCAGGTTTGTCACAAAGCTGACACGGTGGTTTACCACCACGACCTGATCTGCCTCGGCCACCACGTGACCCTCTAGTTCCACGAAAACTTCTCCAGCCACCTCGTGAAGGTTGAGAAGTAGCAAGATGAGCAAACTGAGTAGAGATGTTGAGTTGAGTAACATGATTAAGCTGTTCCAAACGAGACTCAAATGTGAGCAGAATGGTTTGAAATTCAATCCAACTAATCTCTTCCTTAATACATGATAGTTGAACCACTATAGGGTTATATTCACCATCAAGTCCCGCAAGCACCTGAAGGAAGAAATCTGCCTGGGGAATAGGACTTCCAGCTAACACGAGACTTTCAGAGATGTTTTTCATCTTAGTTAGATATTCATCCATCCGCATGGTACCCTTCCTGGTACGTTGCAAATCTGTTCGCAGCATAAGGATACGAGCTTTGTTTTGAGCTCCCGCAACCTCACGCGCAGCATTCCAGAGACCGGCAGCAGACGATACTTGAGTCATCTGCGCAGAAACTTCAAGAGACATTGTATTGAGCAGCCTGCCGAAAACTAACTGATCTGCCGAAATCCAGTCTTCAAACTCTGGATTAATTATGGTTTCATTTTTGTCAACAATGAACTGAGGAGGGCAAGTCTCAGTGCCATTGATGAAACCTTCGAGTTTGTAACCTTTGAGAATGGGCAGGACATGAGTCTGCCATAGAAGATAGTTATTCCTGTCCAGCTTGACAAAAATATTCTGGTTAAGGGTAGGTGCTGTAGGATTCTTAGCAAGAAGGGAGGCAGAAATAAATGAACTGTTAGTGTGATTAGTGGAGTGTGGGGTAGATGGTGACTTGGAGGATTCTTCTGCCATGGCAGCTAGCCGACGTGCTCTGATACCAAGATGAGATTTACACAGAAAAGGAAATTGTGAATAGAGGCGCCCAGTCCTCAAGGTCATGTATTCCTTATATAGACAGATTATACAACCCTAATACACTAGCTGAAGCCACGTATGCAAGATGTAAAGAGTACATAATATACAAAATGTACAGATAAAGAAATGGGCTCAGCTTTGTTTAATTTCCTTTGGTTTGGGCTTTCTAGTTTTGGGCTTCTGTATTGCTTTAATACAAAATATTCTTTCATTTGAAGGATATACAACAATAAATCATCTCTTAATCTAATGGTGATGTATAAACCCATCCAGACTAACATGAAGGATTACAATTATTTTTCCTAATAACTCACCACAATGATATATGTTCCTTTTATATAGATTTAGAGATACCAACTAACTAGGTGATTAATCACTAATCATAATAATATTCCAACAGTTCTCTTCTCAATCTAAAGTAACACATGCTCTTTTCGGGTGAGATACTGAGATAAGAGTACCTTTAATGGATGATAAAGATTAATATCTTTTAAAATGCAGAGGATATTTACTAAAACATCAAAAAGAATCCATATCCTAATTAAATTTGTTTCCCACAAAATGACAGAATAAACCTTACAAACTTTTGTTTGTACAGTTAAACAATTGAGCAAAAAGACACGCACTTACATATACTTAATTAATAGTTTATGTGATAATTTACTTCCTTAATTGCCAGTTGGCAAGTGGCATCCTTAGGATTTAAGATTAAAATTGCCAATTTAATTGATTTACAATTAAGTCAAGGAGATTATTTTGACAAAAAAAAGTCAATGGATTACAACTCAGACTACCCATATAATCATTACACTGATTTTGTACTTTTCATTATCCCAACTTCTACGCCCATGCAACTTTTATATCACACTTCAAAAAATTTATATCTATTTAATTTTATGCTCAAAATTGACTTTAAGTGAAATTTTGAATTTATAAATCTTTCCATGTAATTTACATATCAACTTTATTTAATATGACACGTGCCATATCAACTCAATATCACTCTTTCTTAGACATCCCAACAATAACATGCATAAATTTATTCCAAATCTTAGATAACAATTCTCTCATGAACGGCCATTAAATTTATTTCATTGTTTTAGGAGTTTGTGTCCAGCTAATTTTTCATATCTGTATAATATTCCTTCAACTTCTCTTCCATTGACTTTTGGCAAGTTAACGAAGTAATTAAACCATATATAGGTTTCTCTCCTATATATTTCGCACAATGCAATCCCAAATTCAACTACAACAAATTCCACACTAAACACATCAATCATCTCGATCTATCATATCCAACAATGCCACGTTCGACCTCCATGAGAAGAGGTAAAGATGCTGCTCAAGAGAAGCACGACGTGTTCATCAGTTTCAGAGGAGAAGACACTCGCAAGACCTTCACAAGCCATCTCCACGCAGCTTTAACAAGGATCGGCATCAGAACCTACATAGACTACAATTTAGAGGGAGGGGATGATATATCAGCCACCCTCGTGAAGGCCATCGAGGATGCGAAGCTGTCTCTCATAGTTTTCTCAAAGAACTACCCAAATTCAAAGTGGTGTTTGGATGAGCTTGTAAAGATTCTCGAGTGTAGAAAAAAGAAAGGGCAGCTGATAGTGCCTGTTTTCTATGACGTGGATCCAAGCTCTGTACGTAAGCAGATGGGTAGTTATGTAGAAGCATTTGCAATACATGAACAGAACTTTAAGGGTAACATGGAGAAGGTCCAATCATGGAGGGAGGCTCTGACTGAAGCTTCTAGTTTTGCTGGCTGGGATTGCACCATCAACAGGTAATTTTGTTTTGTACAATATTCACAATATTTAAAGAGAAACCGAGCACTAGATTTAGAAGTATATATTTGGTAATAATTATATATGCAGGACGGAATATGAAATGGTGGAGGAAATAGCGAGGAATGTGTTGGAGAAAGCTGATGGGGTGTATGTTGGAGACTTGGATTTGCAGATAGAGAAGTTAGAGAAACTGGCAGAGCTTCAAGAAGAGTTCTCGCAAGAAATATACAGTTCGTAGAACGAAAGAAACCATAAAGCAACATTGGAACGCATCAGACGACTCAAAATGGAGGAGGAGTTCAGGAAGCTTCGCCTCACACCCGACTTGCTTTCCCACATGGAAATTTCAGAAGCCACTCAAACTTATTTCTAGAGAGTCGAGGGGCGTGTTCTACAAGTACAATTTCCTTTGTTTGCAATAATTGTGATAAGGAACAATATTGATGGCCGTGGTCTGCATAATTTCCATTGTTCTTGTCCTTTTCGTGTGCGCGCGTGTTTTGAACTTTGGATTGGCAATAAACTTAAACGGTTTAATTTGTATCGTACTTTGAACCAAATGAATTAATTATAACCTTTTTTTGTACTATTAACATTGTATAGTTATTGTTAAATGATGTTAATAGCGACATAATCAAATAACCAGCGAGGCTCAGTACAGTTGGCAGATAGCTGGTTGTCAGTGAAAAATCATGCAGTAATTGAAAAGTGGAAAATCTCCACCGTGTATGTTTATCCAATGGTTAATAAGAAATTGGTGTATAAGAAGGCTCCTCATTTGCAAACATACAGTCACATTTTATCCAAAATAAAAATTTATAAAAAATATAATATTTTTAATAAATATATTAATTCCTAATTTGGACATATAAATTTTATTTAGATGGTTCACTTTAATATTAATTTTTTTTTATAAATTGACTATTCACTCTAGATAATTCAGATTTGTTTTTGATTCATATTTAAAAATTTTAGCTTATAAATTTTTTAAAAAATATTTTTTGAAAAGTGCTAGAAATATTATCTTTATTTTTAATATTATATTTATCAAAATAAAAATTTATAAGGATTATAAAAATTTTAATATTAATTATGACCTGTTCGAATTAGTGATTAACATATTACTAAAAATATTATATTTTTTATAAATTTTTATTTTGGATAAAATTTGATTATGTGTGTGCAATGACTGAATGAAGAGCCTTTTTGTATATCTATTTCTTACCAGCTATTGGATGAAAATTCATGATGAGGATTTTTCACTCTTCAGTCACTGCACTGTTTCCATTGTACCTGATCCGTATCCGGTTCTCTTAAGCATATTGTGAGAGGTTCAATTCCTAGCCACATGAATAAAATAGACCTCTTGGAGAGAAGCAAAGCTCGCTTATGTGATTTCTACACCTCAAAAGAAATTAGTGATTCATAATATATATATATATATATATATATAGCGGCACAATCAATATAATATTCATGCAACTTGAAGTTGTAAACATAATAGGGAGAATAATGCAAACCGAATATGGAACACAAAAAATGACCAATTTTTTTTTCTAAAAAAAAAAGCCGCACATGGATGAAAATATCCTTACGCAATCGTTACATGGGCTTGATCAAACACATTGCCAAAAACCTCACAGCATTCAGTAAATGGATCCTTTTCGCTACTATACTTTCTTTCATAACTCGTAAGTTAACTTGGCTAGGAAGGGGGGGAAAACTCACTAAGTTAACCAAAAATATGGCTTAATTAGAAATATTTCCTTGATTCAACGCTCTTTCAGGCCCTAGTAGGAGTAATTAAGCCCAGGTCCCATCCAGCATCTTGTGAATTATGGGCCCTAACCATCATAAACGCACATGTTTTCCAGGAAGGTTCCACACGTAGTCCTCTCTTGCACAATGCTTATATATCCTTTATCGCTGCGGTTGTTTCTTTAGGAGATTTTGCGAGGTGATTAATCAGATGAATCCGACGGAACAGCCGCAAAATCTTCAACTACTGAATTTAATTATAATGTGTCGGAATTGAAAAACATATATAAATAAAGAGTTTGCATAAACTTCGAAGAGTCCAAAATATGAAATGAAAATCAGCCATCAGTCCAAATTATAAGTATATGGCCTATCTATTTCCCTCGCCTTGTCTTGTTATCTTTGTCAGATCTGCTTCCATGTTTTTTCCTCAGTTCTCACATTCTTCTCACAGTTCATGCTTTATGGAGAACGCTCGAGGGTTCATCAGCTCATCTGGTAAGTATTAATTAATCTTGTTCTTATGTCCTCTTTCTTCTTCCCTGCGAGATGAACCCGTCACGCATGACGTCATACTTTTCTAAGGAATATTCTGGAATCTTGTTTCCCCCGAAATTTTACTTTTCATTTTCCTGGAAATAGCCAGGAAATTATCCTTCTGCAGCCCAGCAAGCTGCCTATGAATTTTCCTCTTGGTCAACCCTCCTATCGAAACGCCCTCCAAACAAAACAATCTTGGAATATGAACTGAACCTATTGTTAATTAGCAAGACTTGCCCGCATGAAATCATCACCATCATCGGCCTCATCATCTTCATCTTCATATGATTCCCTGTACTTCTCGGCCACACCTAGCCCTAGTACCAGAGAATACACTCATGGAGAAGAAGGCGCTACCCTCATGGAACCACCATCACCTCCACCAGCACCGTCGTCATCTTCATCATCTTTTTTCCCAGCCCTCCTCCCTCGACCCTAGCTCTAGTACCAGATCAGAAAAAACTCATGACGGCGGGTTCATTATCTCCAGAGAAGAAGACATCCGGATGATGAAACCGTCGTCGTCGTCGTCGTCGTCAGCATCGGCATCATCTTGTTCATGTTCATCTTCCCAGCCTTCCTCCTCCAACCCTAGCCCTAGCATTGGAGAAAATACTCACGACGTGTTCATCAGCTTCAGAGGAGAAGACACCCGCCACGGTTTCGTCAGCCATCTCCATTCCGCTTTGAGAAGGAACGATGTCAGAACCTACATGGACTGCGATTTGGAGAGAGGGAACGAAATATCTTCCACGCTGTTAAGAGCAATAGAGCAATCCAAGATCTCACTCGTCGTCTTCTCCAAGAACTATGCCTCCTCAAGGTGGACTCTGGATGAACTGGTGAAGATAATGAAGTGCAGGAAAACATGGGGACAACTCGTGCTCCCCATTTCTACAGAATCACTCCTTCAGAGGTACGAAAGACAAGGAGTTTCTCAATGTTTTTAATAAACACAAGAACCTGTTTAAGTCAAACATGAACGAGGCAGCGCAACAGTGGACGAACGCCATGAAAGAAGCAGCCGATCTGGCGGTTGGGGAAAGCTCCACTTATAGGTACTTATCAAGTGGTTTCTCTCTCTCAAGTTTGTTTCTAGAGTTTTTATGAAGATCTGATAATCTCTAAATTCAAATAAATGGTTTGGGTCTAAATCTTGTCTGAATAGAACGGAATCGGAGCTTGTGGAGGTTATAGCTATTGAGGTGATGAGAAAACTAGAATCTATGAGGCAGGGAAGTGAAGGAGGGGCCCCAAATTTCAACCGAACCAGAAGCGGCCGGCCTTCGTGGCAGAATTGCTCACCCGACGAGCCTAATTCCGGCGGCCTACATGATGATGAGCATACGCCTCAAGATTCTTCTCCACCAAATGCCTATCACATGGGTAAGTTCATTTTCTTATTTTATTTTTTTTAGTATATCAAGACTCGACGGTTAATGATTAAATCGGTTGGGATTA
>NW_026555535.1:0-61846 GCF_029017545.1 Prosopis cineraria | reverse complement strand
GCATCCCCAGACGCGGACTCAGAACGGTCCGTTTCTTCATCGACTCGATCTGTTCTTGCACTGAGTCTGGGTCTTAGCGGATTTACTAAAGTTGGCGCGTGAAGACACGTATTTGGCAACGTCCTCCCAGTCATGGCCCTTGAGCTTAGCCCTATTCCGGAGCACCCATTTGGCCTCGTAAGCCTCCAAAAGCGTCGACACAGCTCCTTCACTCCACTCATCTCTCTTCAACCTATCTCCGCCACCGCCTGTGACGGGTTTTCTGGGCGATTCTTCCTTAAAGTGTCAATATTATCATGATGATTAGGGAGAGACGGATGAGGAGGGTCATGATGAACGGTGGATTGTGGTGGTCTGTCTTCCATATCGGAGAAATTGAAACCCCATTTACAGAACAGTGGGAATGATTGAAGGGATTAGGGTGAGAGAGAAGGAAGCTGCTAACATTTTAGGTATGAAGGAGAGGGAAGAGGACGAACCACTAGCATATTCCAAAGAAGAGAGAAGACTAGTGGAGATGAAGGTGGAGGTGAGAGCATGGACTATTGTCAAATAAAGTATGATGAGTGTGAAAAAATGTAAGCTCTTGGCCTTTGAGGGAATAACAGTCAACAAACAAAACAACAAATTAACGCAGAAGAAGAAGCTGGGCTATGTTGCGCCAACTGTTACCGAACATTAATAGAGATCTACCCAGGATTAATGCTGAGCTGGAGCCCTGGTTACCGTTAAATCACTGTCTTTAGCCATTTAACTGAAGCTCTTCATCTGATCAACAGTAAGCACTCTCAAAACCATCCGCTGAAAAGCTAGATTAAGGAAATCTGCTGAATCGATATTTTCGGTCGGACTATCTAGACCCCCTGCCACGTAGGATTATTCTCCAAAGGCTTGGTATTCTATATTTTAGGTTGAAATATTTTTAATCCTTTAAATTTATATGACATGATATTTTAATTCTTTAATTTTATAAATTATTTTTTTTAATTATTTAACGTTAACATAGTTGTATCTCAATAAATTTTTTTACATTTAAATTTTAAATATTAACATAATATTTTTGATATTGACATATTAAGTTAATTTTTTAAATAATAATAATTGACATAAAAAATAATTATTTAAAAGCAACTATGTTAGGCTTAAAGTACTAAAAATAATTTACAAAATTAGATAATTAAATTCAAATTTTATATAAAATTAGAATATTAAAATATATTTTAGCCCATCTCTCAACTAGTTAATTAAATGTTCTCAATGGCTCGATTGTTTCTTTTCATCATGTGTAAAAGAGAGAGAGAGAGAATCACATCCAAGAATCATAAAAAAAAAAATTTTAATACATAATAATTAATAACAAGTTTCACTCAAAATGAAAAATAAGTAATATTTCATTTGAAAATATAAGACATTTTTAATATTTTAAAGTGTTATCATTGCATTTTTATTTAAAAGTGCCCCTATTGAATAATCACTTTATAATTTATTATTAAATGAAACACCATATTACATAAGAGTAAGTATAAAAAGATAATATTAGTTTAAAGATAAGTAACTATTTTATTTGAGGGTGAGATTTTTTAAAAATACCTTATATTTTTTAATAAAAAGAGTATAATATTTTCATTATAACACACAATTCATTTTATATTGGTCCTTGTTTATAAATAACTTTTTTACTGAATTTTTGAATGTGATTATACTAAAAAAATTAGTTGATAAGAATATAGAGACTATTATATATATATATATATATATATATATGAGAATATGAATATTTGTTCCTATGGAGTGTAGAGCATTCTGTATAAAAATTTTCATTTTGAGCTTCGACCCTGTTTTTGTGACTTCTATCTGTACGCTTAGATAGGAAAATAATCGATTTGAACCCTCAAACCATGGATTTGTTAAACAAAAACAAAACCCAAACACCTCTATTTTCCCATAATCAATTATCGGATGCTAAACTTGGTTTTCTTTTAATCTACCTTAAGTAGCCTGTCAATTGCAATTTCACTGTTACTTTTATTTATTGCTTGTCAAAAATATTAGCCGCCCGGCATACCCCACGTGCGCACTTGCGGAGTTGCAGTCTCGCTTTTATTTGTCAAATTTATTAAATAAAGCGTTATAATATAATCTTAAATCTGTATTTAATTATTAAATAAAGATAGAAAGATAATGTTAAAATAAATATATTTATAAAACATTAATTTTCTCATATTGTTTTATGTTTAAAAATCTAAACTTTTTTTAAAAATATCTTATAATTTGATACGAATGGAGTAATAATTATTAAAATTATAAAAGATTCTTTTATTTTTAAATATAATTTTCATAATTAATCATACATGTTAAACATAATATAAATTTATTTAAACTTAGATATATTGATTATTTTTACATACCTTAAAATATTAATATTACAATATAATATAATGAAATTTCTATAATTAATCAAGTATATATATAAGTAAACAATATTCTCTTTGTTAAAAAATATGAGATATTTTTAATTAAATTTTATCTTTAATAAAATAATTACCTACTTTACCTAAAACTAACCCTATCTTTTCATATTTATCTCCATTAAACACTTTACAATAAATATGAAGTCATTTATAAATAGGGACACTTTAAAAAAAATGTAATGATTACATCTCAAAAACTAAAAATATCTTTTATTTTTTAATATTCAACTATTTAAAAAATACCTTACAATTTTTGAACGAATGAAATATATTTTACTTATTAAATGAGTTGAACAAACTTAACATCATTATATATAATTTTATCAATATTTTAATTTTTAAATATAATATCCTTTATGGTAATTTGTATATTTAAAATTGATTCTAACTATATTATCCAAACATTTTTAATTCTATCAAAATTAATTTTACAAAAATAATATCTACATATGATCACATTATAACATAATTGATTATAATTAAAATTAATTATATCAATTAATTATATCCATTGAAATTCAAACGGACCCTCTATTAAAAAGAATAGATTAATGCTGCTTAATAGATTTTAAAATATTAGAAAAAGGATACGATAAAGGATCAAATTGTGAAAGTAAAATTATTTAAAATGCCTTCAGTTTTTTTTTTGACCACAATTACTTGTGAGTTCTAAAATGTAGCAATTTTTTCATTTTGATTATTTAACGATAATTTTTTTGACTGACTTTTCAATTTTTAAGATGAAATTTCTAAAATATTTTCTTCAATTATTTGAAAATTTAAAGGGAATAAAAATGAATCCTTATTTAAAAAATATATATCAAGTTAAAGAATAATTTGTAACTAATCTTTAATCTTTAAAATCTTAGATTGAAGCATGCAAATTAGCTTGGAGACTTAAAATATTCAAGTAAATTTACTTTTGAATTCTAGGCACACGAATGTGTGTATAAGTACAACAACTTTTGGTGCTTTTCTAATGTTTTTAAAATCTATTGGTCCTTTAATTTACTATTTTGGTCTTTATTAGCTGTCAAATCCTCTTAGCTTAACCCTGAGTTAGTGGCTTTTTGAGTCTGCTTTTGCGTGCGAGAAAAAGCAACTACAGCATTATTTCCAAAAGTGATTATTCTTACTGTGAGGCTAAAAGTGATTTTAACGAAGATGAAAGATATATTATAAAAATAAGGTTTAATATTATATATATATATCTTAACCATCTTAGAAATCCAACATTAAGGATACAGTGCCATAGTGGTACACAATGAGTGTGTGGGATGGGGTTATAAATTTAGGATGTTCAGTCAAAGTGATAGCTTGGCAGGTCAAAGGCAAACCAGATCTTAATTATTATGTATTTATAATTTTACAAGAAAAAACAAATTAATTTGTTACTTCTTTTTTTTTTTTAATATTGAAGCCAAACCTGATCTTGTCTGGTGAGTCAACCCAGGCCCTATCTTAAGGTCATCCTAGTCTCACTTGTTCCCCATGCACCTCTACAGAGCCAGGTTTTTGTTTAATAGCATACTACTCTTAATTTTATTTATAAATTATTTTTAATATTTTTGTTGAAATAAAAAAATTTAAATTTTAATAACTCTGTTTAAAAATTTAATAAATTTTTAACTTTACTTCTATTATATATACCTACTTTAAAATAAAATACTCTAACATTTATAAAAATTTTACATTAATGGGGAAAAATGATAAAAATAAACATAATAATTTTTGTTGTGTCTTATAAATTAAATCAAAATAAAGATTCTCTCCTTATTTTATAAATAAGATCAGAAAAGCAAGGATAAAGGAGTAAGTTGATCATAGAAATTAGCTCCTTGAGGTTTTGAGAGTAAAAGTAAATATCTTTTAAATAAGTTGTTACTTACATAAGAACTATAAGTTAAATTTCCAACTACTTGCTTAATTTACAAAAATTAATAATACTCACGTCAATTTTAATTAGTCACTGAAAGCTTAGTTTTAATGTTGTGAATATTAATCTTATGTTTGCTAATTTTTTTTATTCTTGATTGTGAGGTTTGTTGTTCGGCATTATCCCATGTCATTTGCTCTCCAAAGTAAAAATAATTATGTTTACAAACATAGAATGAAAATCAATATCAACCTGCTGTCAAATTAGTATAAAAAATACTTTATTTATAATTAATTTGATGACAGTTCAATTATAATTTTAATCATTAACATGTGATCTATTTATTCACTCACTCAATAATTGATTCCAACTTTCAATACTCTATTTAGAAGTCTAATGACACGACATAACATAATTGACAGATAACAAACCATCAAAACAAACGGTAAAAAAAAAAAAAGAGAGAGGGAGAGAGTAGAATTTTGAGATTGGACAAATGATGACATAAGTAAGTAATTAACCGTGGAGAGTTAGTATTGGCGGTTGGCGTTGAAATGAAGCAAATGGAGAAGAAAGAGATTGATGGTGGAGTTAATGGAAGTGGCGGTGCTTAGTGGGTCAGTCACGTGGCAGTGTCACCCACTTTTTTATTTTGTCTTTAGATCCCAATCACTCATTCCAACCCCACAAACACTATGCACACCGCCACCACCATTGCACCATTCTTACCACTTTCATTCCATTCCACCACAACCCTATCCCTTTATGCTTTAACATGCCACATTGTTTTCTTTCTTTCTTTCTCTCTTTTGCCATTAACCCACTTTTCATGCTTGGTGTTATTCTCAAATTTTAATTCAAATTGAGTCAAGCCCTCAAATAGGAGGAGTTTTTATCATTTGGCTTGTTTTCATTCATAATAGGGTTAGAAAAATAATTTTACCCTTAAACTTTAAATCCCAAAATGTCTAGAATCTTAAGTTCAATTTTGATATAATGTTTATTTTTAACTTTTAAAAATAGTACAATATTAATCGTACCAACAACAAAAGTCAACTTTGATTGTTAGCTGATCAAAAAATTAGACAAAAGGATTTTAAAAATTATAAAAATGGATCAAAAAAATTGTATAAAAGAATTCAAAAGTTACAAGCAAGGACTCAAAAAGTAACCTAAAAATTAAATATAATGATCCAAGAAATTACAAATAAGAACCAAGAAAATTTTCTTAGTTGTGTTTTTCTTTTTTTTGGCAATTCTAATGTCATTATCAATAGTTTTTTTAGTTAATTAATAGTTAAAATTAACATTTGTCAATAGTATAGGAAATGTTGTAGTGTTTTGGAATGTTAAAAGGAATTATTGCACTAAAAACGAGTTTAGAGCTTCAGATATTCTTAAACCTATAATTTAAAAATGAATTTTATATTTAACCCTTTATAAAACTCCAACTAAAGATATTGTTTAATAATACTTTCTCTGATCATAAATGTAGGAACCAGTTGAGAAATTTGCTTTAATTATACAAGACATCTATTTTCTTTGTCTCTCTTATTAATTATTTGGGGAATTTAGTAAAGGACCGCAAAAGCAATTTAATTCATAAAAAAAACACTACTAATAAGTAAATATTAACAATGAACAAGTGAAGTTCTTGACTTAACAAGTATCTTATTTGTCTAGATCCTTATTAGATATTAATTTTTTTTTAGAGATCTTTCATTGATATTCTCCCTAATTATTTTTTTTCAATTGCGATAGTTTCCAATGAAAATCACTAAAAGGAATGATATTTTAGAGAAACTACCATACACTTTTTAGGCTTTTTTTTACCTATGTACTGTAAATAGTTAAAAAAATTATCAAAATGCTAACACGTTGGATCCATTATCAGATATGTCTCCAATACTATTGCATATACTCAGATATTCTATCAAACTTATCGAGTACCAGAAGTGCATTAACAATAATAAGTAGCTATTTATTCCATACTTGAACAAATCACATGGAAAAAGAAAAGCAAGAAGGGAAAGCAAAAATTCTCGTAATTAATAGTGAATGAAATGTCGTATCAATAAAAAAGTTAAAATCAGTTTTCATTGAATAAAAAAATAATTTTCAACTACAAAATTGATCTCAACCTAAACAATTTTTTCACAACCACAAATTCATTTTCGGTCTAAATGATTTTTGGTATAACATTGCATTCGGATAAATATTTTTCATGGCACAACATTTCAATACTTTTTTTACTGTTTACAGTATATAGGTAAAAAAGCCCACTTCTTACAAATAACTAAAACGAAGAGTAACTTTATTTCATCTCCACCCTGAGATTCATTAACATTCAAATTCTATATGATTCAATGAATTTTATTCTTGTTACATTCAAGACCTCGGTCATTTATGTCATTTACGAGCTATCTCCCTCAAAATGCACTAAATAAATGATTGAAATCTTAAAAAAAATAGATTCTCTCAGATTATTCAAAATCCAATAGAATCAAAACATTTTATGTTTCACTATATTTCTTGATGGGTGTCTATTACAATCACAAGTTGTTAGCTTATGTTCAGAAATTCGCTAAAGAAAGGCTTTATTTTAAGATAAAACTACTCTCACATTACTTTTTTTTTTTTGGTGAATACTCTAACGTTACTTTAACGTTACTTTAATAAAAACATATTAAATTAAGAGCAACTAATTACACCCATGTTTTTAAATATGTTTTTTTTAATTGGAGGATCCATATACACAATTTAAAAAAAAAAAAAACTAGAAGCCTTTAGAACCTAAGGACAAGTTGGGGCGATGTGTCAAGTAAGTATTTTTGTTGGGCATGATTGGTGTGGCTTTTTGATGGTGTAAAGAGGCGGTGGGGTGAGTCAAGACCACAAAGACTTTGAAAACAAACAAGCTAGCTACATAAAAATAGATCCCTATATTATATAATATGAAAGGCCTAGGTCATGACCATTGCGTTGAGCAATCACGTTAGGCCACATACAAAACTATGAAAAAAGATGAAATGAATTGGTCATCCATTTTCAAAAAAGAACCCTTTAGGTTCTTTCTTAGGCTTAAAGATGGCAAATCTTTAGGCCGTCTTCTTTTCTTCCATCAAACTTAAATACCATTATTTAACAATAGCACTATGGCATGAAAGTTTCATGTAATTAAATACTTATTTAGGCAATTAGTGTCTATCTTTTTAAATAAAAAAATATGAATACTTTATTTTATTCAATTTCTTAGTGATCCTCTTTGTGACGTCACTCCGTTTAAATAATGGCATTGACATGTTTTAGCATGCTTTGTATCCTGCCCATTTATATAATCATGTTCTTTCCTCTTGAAAATTTAACAAAAAGGAGGGACTATTATTTAATTAAAAAATTTCATACTTTTCCAATGGGATGGTATAGAGTTTAAATTATTCATACATTAAGAATCTTCTATTGTTTTGAAAAATACGCATGCAACTCATGACTCAACTTTTCTTTCAATTTATCAAAATTTGATCTTAACTTTCTTTAATTAGATCCTTAAAAAAAACAATTCTAAATCTCTTCAAACGAAGAGAATTAGAGGAAAAACCACTTAAGTATATTTATATATGTTCTGTTATGGATTAAATGTTTTGAAAATCTAGGATTCATTTGGTATGCTGGAATTGAGGTTGGAGAAGTGAAAATGGAATCATGAAAAATACATGTTTAGTGTGTGTGAACCCAGTTCCTGATGGAACCCACTTTCACCAAAATTGATGGAATTCAATTCCATTAGTCACCCCATTCAAATAACTATAATAACCATCTAACTCATTTATTCAACTAATTTTTATCATTTAATCTAACTTTTAAACTAATTTGAGCTTAAATCCTCAAAGTTTAATCATTTAACTTCATACTAGTTACAAAATTTTAATTCCGTATTCAATAGCCCGTTTTTGAAATTTCTTTTAGATTATAATAACTCAAAACTTCATGATTTGATTTCTTAACTGATGAAATTTAATGAAAATGGAGTAGAAATAAAGTATAGGGTTGCGCGATACTTACCTAACAAGTCACTAACTGAATTGAACTCCCAAACTTTAGATATTGCTTGCCCTAACATAGTTGACCTCCTCTTCCTCTCCAGATGCATTTTCTATACTTTCTCTTCTAATTTCATGAGTTGATCACATTAGCTTTAAGTAATTTCTGCACAATGCGCTACGGCACATGTAGCTTCTGACGCGGCATGTGGCACAATGTGTTCAATCTCACTTGTACTCGCATGTTATGCTTCGGATTTCTGCTATACCCTTCAATCCTATTAATACAACATCTAAATAACACAAAATATCAGCTTAATATCCAAACTATAATTAATTCACTAATTATTAATTTACCCTAATTAGCAATTAATTTTTAAGATTAAAATTCAGAATGTTATACCTCGATTATCTCCTCCCTGAGGTTGATATGTGTGACAATTTGTTTTTGATTTCCTCTTCAATCTCGAGATCGAACAATAATACATTTTTTCTTCAATTTCTTCCTTCATTACATTTCCAGATCTGTGCTTTAATTGCTGGCTCATTTTGTTTGATTTGTTTCATGGATGAACTTTGTTTTGTTCTTCTTTGATTCATTTTTTCTCAATATGAATCTATTGGTGCGGGTGGTCAGAGGTTTGGCTTTAATAACAATCTTTGAATCCTTTGTTCCAAATTATGAATTATATTATTCTTTGATTTGAATTAAGAGTTATATTATTCTTAGAGGATCAGGTGTGGGTTGCCAAAGATTTAAGATCTGATGAGTGGTGGCCAGTTTGATTTTTTTATGAGTATTTTGGTCTTTTTAAAATATAAATGTAATATTAAATAAAATTTTTATTTCATTTTCATTTACTTACCAAACATAATTTTAAATCTTACTTCCACCTCTAGTTTCATTTTTACCTCTAGTTCTACTTTCACTCTATTAAAAAACAATTCTCTGTGCTAAATGATTATCTTATTATTTGATTCGAGAAGAATAATAGTCTTGTTGAAGTTGATTACATAATTTACATAATGACAATTTTATATAAATCAACTTTTTATATTCACAAACCAAAACATCTTTACATTAAAAACCTCATCAAATTTACAATCAACTTTCACATTTCAAATGTATATAAAATTAACTTCTCATGCAATGCACTGGGCATAAGTTTTAGTTCTTATTCTATTAATTGAGGTCGTTGATTACATAATTGCAAAAAATGCTATCTGACTCTATCAACAATATAATTAATTGTTCAAAAAATATTATTCATTGTGAAATCCCCTTTTATAACTTGCATTAGTGTCTTTCTTAGATCCTCTGTTTTTTTCACAATACTAACACATATACTTTTTTGACTAGGTCCCTCTACACATTTTTATAAAATAAAAGACAATTTTTGTGAGATAAAAAAGACTTTTTTTTTATGGATCATACTGTTGAAAAACCTAAAGTTGTATGCTCGTATTAAATTCCGATTAATTTGAGATGTAGTTGATGGATATCCATTAGAGAATATTTTCTCGACCTCCATTGTCTTCATTGACATTTTAAATAGAGACATTACTTAAAGAAAATCAAATTCCCAATCTGATTAAGGCAAATAAACCCCAAAACTAAATATTTAGAAATATATGAATTATAAGAAATTAAATAGCTAAAAGTCAAATCCCTCAAACACGGGCGGCAAAAGTTCCTATTCATATATATTCCTATCCCATTCTTTCTAAAAGATGGTATATAGGCCAATTGACCTTTAAAAAACAGTAAATTTAAAATAATATAGGTTCACCAAATCATATTCACTTTTTGAAAAGCATCATGAAAGATTGAGAATGGTTGATTATATATCTACGTGGCAGATTTCTATTAAAAAGACATTTAAATAAACAAATAGGGAAAAAGCAAGAGTTAAAAAAAAAAGCTAAAAATTTTACAATGATTAAAGAGACTGAAAGCAAATACAAAATAGTATGATTTACACTTTAATGTCAAGGGTGTTGAGAAGAAGGCACAAGAGGGAAAGGAAACCAAATTAATTCAATTAGAGATTGATATAATTTAATTAAAAGTCTCAAGTTAGAACCTTAAATGTATAGTAGTGTCGCAATTCTTAGAAAAAAATATATTTTTTAAAGAAGTATCTATAAGTTGTCCACTAAATTAATCTGGATTAAAGACCTAAAATATCGGAATTAGAGAAAATGCAAATACTAAAGTGAAGGTATACTTAGATACTTCCAATATGAATGGTGGTGCATCGCTTTAGATAGTGCTCCAATAGTTTTCCAAACTTTAATTAGTCTTTTAGGCTATGTCATTATGCTGATGCGTTTTGACAAACCCTAGGCCCATTCGTGGTAAACATTGATTAGATAAACCAAAGTTTGAGCGGAATAATATTTTTTAATGAATTAATTCGGAACCTCTCAGATTAAAAAAAAATCACTAAATTACTCATGCATACAAATCGTCTACATATGATTATGATTAATTAAACAATCTAAATTTTATTTTTAAAAAAAATACAAATTTTAAAAGAAGAATAGCTAATTAATCTAAACTATCCAAATTCCGTAATTTAATAATTCATTAAGTCGTTCCATTGAAAATATATATGATTTGGAAACCACTTATCCACGCTTAGTGGAGAAATCATTGCAAAATGTGAATAGTTGGATTAAATATGATAGTTCAAATTTAATTTCTTTCAAGTATATATAAATTGTAAGACATTTTTTTTTTCCAACTAAGTTTAGTCTAAAATGTAGAACACTAAGTACTTTTTCAAAATTATTTTTTTAACATTTACCCTTTCATTAATTATCATGGGCGTGAAAAATTGAAATCACTTCTTCTCACTCTTCATGATAAAAAGGTTAAAAGATATGTCATTTTTTTTTTATGAAAATAAGGAAATAACTATTTTTTATTGTGCACATATCCTCCTATTAAGGTAAATACTTTTATGGACATGTGAAATATGATAGAAAGTATCTTATAATTTACACCGGAATTTTAATATCCTAAAATATGAGACATTTTTTTTAAATTGTTAATGATAATTATTTTAATATCATCTCTCATTATTTCACTCACTCTCCTATTAACAAAGGATTTTTTTAAAGCTTACAAAAAAATTAAAATTATAAATTATATTTAATGAACTTAATTGATACATGTCATTTTGTCTTTTAAATTGGAACCGAGGGAGTATTTTGACGAACAATGGTAGAGTAGTTTTAATCAAAGGTTGAAAGAGTAAGGGATTTACCAATGGAAAAAAAGACAGAACAGAGGGGGAAAAAACCAGATCTAGAGTGATCTTACCTAACTAAAAGTAAGTTTATAGTAGTCAGAAAATTAAAAGCATTGACAAATAAGCTCAAAAGCAAAAAAAAAAAAAAGACATTACAAAAAACCAAGAAAGCAATAATGAGGGGAAGAAAATGGGAATGAAAGATACTGAAAGATGAACGGCAAAAGGTGAAGAACACACAGAGGCACACTTGGTTGACTCATTGTCCTCTTTCAAAAGCTTTCAACCAGTTATTGTGCTTCCAGCATTATGCTCATTAGTGACCCACCAAATTAAAGGTGCCAACCAGGGCTTATGAACTCTTAAACCGACTTGATTTACACTTATTTCGAAGTGGGTTATTTCAAGTTTTTCTCTTTTTAAATCCTAACCTCTCTGTAATTTGTGTTTAACCTCTCTGTAATTTGTGTTTACAGGGAGAAGCCAAAACATTGAGACCTGAAGCCAATGTATTTTTCCTCAACCAGTTGCTCTAAACAGCCAGTTTAGAAAATCTCTCTGTTTTCCCCCCTGCTTTTTAAATTGGATTAGAAAGTTACAGCTTATATTTAAACTAGTTATGGAATCAATTAAAAAGAGTCAATTTTATAATATTAAAAAATTTTCTTTTGTGAACACAAGGCGAACTTTAATAATTTATAATTTATGACAAGTTCAACTTTTCTGACAACTAAAAATTTTGATTGTTAAGATTTATTTTGGGACTTTTCTTTTATTCATAAAAATTTCAATGAAAATCTTAAAGTACATCATCATGTCAAAGCCATAAAAGTATTACTTAGTCAAATTTTTTTCCTAAAGGTATAACTTTATCTTTTAAATATTACAATGATATTTTCATCCACATATGGTAATTTTTTTTTAAAAAAACGTCTTTATAATTAGTGACTTCACTCTTACCAGCAGTAACTTGATTCTATAGTCCTAGGGAGGTAATTGTAATGTTAAGATTTTCAAGGTGTAACTTCAAGAAGCAGAGTGATAACCTGGTGCAGTATAATAGTAACTTGTTCTAATGGTTGTTCTTGAAAGAAATTTTAATTTTTTAAGTCTTAGTCATTAATATAAACTTTGAGCCTTTAAATATCATTAATTTTCCCTAATCTCTTGAAAAAAAGAGCTCTCTGTATAATCTTAATTTAATTTACAAAACGATGTGTAATTAGTAAATAAGGTGAATTATTATAATTAAAAACACTTGAATTCTTAAATGAATCAAGTTGGAACAATAAAACTTTTAGTTCTATCAAATTTGCATGTGTTATCAATTTAGTCCCTAAAATTTAGTATTTATCAATCAAGTCCTTATATTGTTATTTTCCCCACAAACCATAATGACGAATTATGTGTGTGGTTATAAAATTTTAAGAACTTAATTAATAAATTCTAACATTTAAAAACCAAATAAATAATTAAAACGAATTTAAAAGATCAAAATTCTCATTATTCCAATCAAGTTTTATTAAAAAGCTACGCTAAAATTAAAACTTGAAGAGTGGGGGTAGAATATATTCAATTTCTTGTGTGGAAAAGCAATGGTAAGAATCTTATGGATAAAAAAAAAAAAATCATGTTGAAAGAGCTATTTTCTATTGGGCCGCCAATAATGTTCGAATCCCATATAATAGTATTAGATATCAAATAATGCGTGAAAAATTTTAAGAATTGAAGAGCATAATAGGTTAGAGGCACAAGAAGTGACTTTTGGGCACCAAGGTAGGCCATGAAGGGCCATTAGATATTGAGCAATAACACTTATTTGACATCCACTACACTAAAGCATGCAAGGAAGTGGACACTTTACTTACAGATCCATAAGAGAAAACCTTGTGAAAATGGTTGGTCATCACCCACAAAAGTTACCCCATGAGAGGAAGAAGAAGAATAAGAGAGAGTGTAAAGCATTAATCACTCAAAACTTGTCTTCTTCTTGTCTTTTTTGGGGGACAAGTTTCTATCTTTCCACTAACAATGAAATATGAACCAAGGAAACTCACTTATGGAAGGAATTTCAAAATGAGGTGGAAACAGTACTACAGTACTGCAACTCCATTTTGTGGATCTGCAAAAACAGGTCACAGCAACAGTCAGAGCATCATATGATTCTTTAGTGAAGAATTTTGCAATGAGAGGAACAATGAGAGATCAGAATCAGAACAAAAATCTGACATTATGGGGACCAAATTGAGAATTGATCCATGTATATATACAGCGGGCTAAAACAGGATTTAGTCAAATCACGTGTCTCTTGGGTCCTTCTTTACCTTCACATATTTTTGTGTGGAGCTGAGCATCTAGCATTCTAGGCATTAAGCAACAAGGATTTAATAGTGGCCTAGACTAATTTGGATCAAGCCAGGACAGGATCTTTTTCGAAGAAAACTCTACCAGCTGTGTTGCTATTCCAGAACTCAAATTCAAGATATCTAATTAAACCGTATAATTCTCTTATCAGTTGAACCACAGTATCATATGGTTCTTTACTTTTAGGTTTATGAAGATTGACAACAACGCATAATTGAAGAAGCTGGTCTTGTGGTACAAAGTTGAAACTTCAAATGCATTCTGCTAGTGGCCTAACCTGCATTTTGAAACGCAAACACTTTCAAAAGTCATACTTATATCAGATAACACATGATTTTTCCAAGTATTCATGGGCTCTTCAAGTATCACCACGTCCAGTGTCTCTCCTTGTGAGCTACAGACCCAATTAAGTTTTTCAATAATCTTGCTGTTTCTGATATCTTGATCCAATTTTTTTGTTTTGAATCATGAGGAGAAAGTTGTAGCGGTTCATTCAGAGATCAGAACAATAAGAAAACACCATGATTACAGTGGACAGATTGATCAGCCTAGGAGGGATGTCCACGCATACCAGCAAGAGAAATGAGATTTTATTTTAAACTTATTTGCTGTAGATTTTTTTTAGAAAAATGTATATGACCAGGTCTTTGGAGCCAAATCCTGTACATGCCCTTGTAGGCCTGCCATGCATGGACCAATAACATCATGCCACTGCTTTGAAAGGCCCACAATGTTCCTCAGCAATCTCCCTCCCCTTAATATGCCCCTTTTGGTAATATGAAAGAATTGTTTTTGGAAGTAAAGGTGGAAAAGAGATTTTAAAATATATTTGGCATGCACAGTAAGTCATTTTTATGAAAGAAGTGATGGAGGAAATAGGTTTCATGAGTATGAAAGTGCAAGTAGAGATATCAATAAGGGTTGGCCTGAACATTAGAACCGAAGCTCATAAATCTTTTCACATTAAAATTGACTCTTTTTTAAAGTTTAACTGTTATTGATAGGGTTAAGGGTTGGGCTTGAAAATCAGTATAACTTTTTTTAAATTAAAATTTCTAATTATATTAATACATGCATAAATTACAAAATGCCTTATTAAAAAATTTAAAATATCAATATAATTAAGATTTTATTATCATTAGTTTTGGTTCAAAAGTAAAACATTAGACCCTTTAGAGGGCGATCTACCTAGAGGAGGAGGTGATATCTCACTAACTTTATCTTCATTTACCTAAAATAAATATTTGATAAGTTGTGTTATTTTCATATATTAATTCAAGCATTAAGTAAATTATATAAATAAAGTTAGAACAAAAAAATTGTAAGAGCTTAAAGACTAGCCCAAACTCATTTCTGCATTGCTTATAAGGACAAGGCTTAAAAGTGATTTTATACTAAATTTCTTATTTTTTCAAGTTAGGCCCTTGAAAAATGCAAGTCTTAAAAGAGTAGTCTGTCAAGCTCAATCTTTATTGGTTCTAAGTGATAATGAGTTCCATAAATTTTAATGGAAACTAAATTTTCTAAAAGAGTGAGATCCATTATATCGAACAACTTATTTTTCCGTTCCACCTTTACTTCCTCTTTTTCATTCTCAATTCCATGCTTCCAAACCTGTATCAATCACCTGCAGGTCCAAAAATATTAGCAATCTGCAATAAAAAAAAAACCCGCAATAATGGATAGTTTGTAGCTCAAAATTTGTCTTCCTTTGCCTAAACTTAAGAGGCCGCTGTTACTTTTATGCAAGCGTGTGAGGGTGGAGCCATATTTTTTTTTTCCTATACAATTTTAAAATTAAAAAAAATCAATCCACAGTGATGATCACCAATGAATAGTGATAGATTATGATAATTATTGGTCAAGATAACTATAATTTTTTATAATTAAATATAATGTATTTTAAAAATAAAAAAATAGAAACAACTTTAAAATGTCTTTATTTTTTGTTTTTTTAAATGAAAATAATTTTAAAACAATTGAATTTAAAATAGTTATCCAAACAATTTATTTAATTTTTTTATTCTTTAAAACAAAATTATTTTTAAAAACAGAAAACTAAACATGTCCTAAATACTCTGGGCCTACGCAAGGAAGATAGGCACAAACCGAGAAGAAATGCATGGTATCAAAGTATGGTCAATTACCTGTAGTTGCAGTTCAGGGTTATTAATTCTATGTGTGATTTTTCAAAACGTACATGAATACAAGAGTCATGACCATTTCTTCAAAGAACGCAGTGATTGATCCTAAGTGGAAGACTTCAAAATCTCTGACTGTCTCTTTCATTTTCCCTGAAATTCGTATGATGTTTTATTGTCGATTTGCCTGTGAATCAATAAAATTCATATCAAATAACAAGTGGTGCTCAGTTTCAACTTTCGGTCAACCACACAGGAAATGGAATCTGTCCTTAAAATTCACTCACTTATTAAAGACATCGAATCTACCAAATTGAGACAAAGTTGATAGAGTCAATCCCAAATAAGCAGGCAAGAATATCTGACGACTTTGTTCACAGGGACCCACTTCCATTCTAACACACTTCAAAGTCCAAAACTATTTTTGGTATTCTGAATCAACCCAAGAATTTACATATAGTTGTGTTTGTCTTGGCCTTCTTCAGTAGGCCATCCTTGCACTAGTATCATATATCTATGCATATGCACATTAAATTTCCATTAAAAAAAAAGTCAAACATTAACAACAACTAAATGCTACTAAATTCCTCCAGGCTCATTATATTTTGAACATTTTAGAACAAAAAAAAGTATTGAATTACGGTGAGGCTACATGACTACATCTCCCATACCTATCTGACTGTCAATATAATGCACAAAAGCACCATTAAAACCAATACTTGAATCATCTGTGCAAAGTTCTTAAGATGCCATTTAAAAACCTTCAATAATCCAGAACTAGAAAAACGTTCCAGTCTAGTGTAAAAGAACACCGTGCATACCAATAACAGCCATACCAATAAGATGTGGCACAGATGGTAAGTTATTCAAATCCTTTAAGCATGTGACTAGAATTCGATTCCTGTACTGTGTTTATGAAAGACCATCTACAAGGAAATGATCAGCCCCTATTAAATGGAACCCCACTATTTTAAGGGATTAATCTCTAGTATTCGTGCTAGTAGATACGCTTAAGAAATTCAAGAAAAGAAACACTGCCCATTGCTTATCCACAACTTCATGCAAAAGATAGATCTATTAATGGCTTATCAAAACTAGTGATGTAGGAACTAGGAAACAGTCCAGCCTTTAGCTTCTGCCTAATGTCTCACGACAAAATAAGTTTCTACTATAAAACGAGGATCTAACAGTCATAAATTGTATTCAAGTTTGTTCATATAATCCAATCCACTTTAAGAGGGAGTAATATGGGTGGTTACCCTGAGAGTGAAATGCCATATTTACACACTCACATATTCACTTCACATGTACATATAGTGAACCCCAACCACAGTGATGGTGGGGCCTAGCCACAGCAACTTAAGCAGAAACACAGAGACTTGACTGAACCCCATTTCTAGCATTTCAGTGTAATCACAAAAGTCACAGCATGCTTTCCAACGTATTTCGGGAAGTTGATTGTTGCTCTTAAGTAGTCCTCCCACACAGTAAGTCATCTTGATGCACTAATGGACTACTTACTATTTCTTTGATAATAGGATTTAGTCAAATCACTTCTCTCATGGGCACGGTTTGAAAACCCCAATCAACATGACTGGTGAATTGATCATTTGTGACTCGACGTCAGCCCGAACAAACCTGATCAATTTGGTTGGTTAATGGGTTGACCCAAGTTAAATTTTATTATTTTATTAACTTATTATTTTTTCCTTTCATCTTTCATGAATCAAATCTAAATTTCTTATTATTATTTTTAATGTTGCTGTATTTTATTATTGTCCTAAAGTTCTAATTATTATTTGTATAAGACATGTATAAACTTTTATGGATTAATTTTTCATTTACTTAAAAATTAATGACTTCCTTATTTAAACATCACTGACTTTTATAGTCAAATATAAATATTTTTGTATATTTTAATTAATTATATCACTTTAATTGTAACTAATCTAACTCTAGGTTAACCTCTGGTTAGACCATTGCCTTAACCGAGATTAGTTTTTAGTACCTTGCTTTTGGGTTCTTCTTTACCTTCACATTTGTTTTGTGTAGAGCATTTGGTATTTTAGCCATCAAGCACAGAGAATTTAATAGCTGTCTAGATTAATTTGGATCAAGCCAGGATAGGATCCTCTCCAGCAAAAACTACCACCTATGCTTCTGTTTCAAACTCGAATTCGAGGCCTCTAATTAAACCAGTATAACTTTCACACCGGTTGAACAAGGTATCCTATCATTGTTTACCTTTAGATTTACGAAGAATGACTACTGACAGCAACACATAATTGAAGAAGCTGGTCTTGTGGTTCAAACTTCAAACTTCAAATGCATTCTGCTGGTGGCCTGACGTGCATTTTGAAAAGCAAACACTTTCAAAAGTCGTACTTGCATCAGATAATACGTGATTTTTCAAAGTATTCAATCTTGCCAATTACATTTATACTTGTGAGACACAGACCCAGTCAAGTCTTTCAATCTTGCCATTTCTCATCTCTTTATCCTGTTGTTTCTTGTGAATCATGAGGAAAAAAATTGTGGGGTTCATTGAAAGGTCAAAACAATGAGAAAACACCATATGATAACAGTGGACAGATTGATCAGCCACGCGTACGAGGCTGCAAGCAAAAGAAATGAGATTTTATTTAAAACTTATGTGCTTCATTAATTGCAGTAAGATTTTTTGAGACAATTGGAGATGCCCAGGTATTTGGAGCCCCGTGCAAGCCCTTGTTGGCCTGCCATGTACTGACCAATAATATGATGCCACTGCTTTGAAAGGTCCCCGATGTTCCTCATCAACCTCCCTCCCATTGATGCCCCTTTTGCTAACATGACAGAGTTTTTAATAAAAGTAGAAATGGGAGAGACAAATGATGTAAAAATGAGATTTTAAAATATATTTGACATGTATGCAGAAGTCATCAGAGAGGAGGCAAGTTCCATAACTATGAAAGTGAAAGTGAAAGTGAATTTCATTAATTTTGACGGAATTAAATTTTTTATTTTTTTAAAAAAGTGAGATCGATGTATCAAATAACTTTTTTTTTTTTTTTACTTTTACCTTCACTTTCACTTTTCAATCTCAATTTCATGCTCCAAACCGGTAGCAAACACCTGAAGGTCCAAAAGCATCAACCATCTGCAATTAAAAAAACATCGGCAATAATGGATATTTTTAAAGCCAAAATTTGTCTTCCTTTGCCTAACATTAAGAGTGAGAGGCTGCTCTTCCTAACACGTGTGTGCGCGGGTGTGGAGCCAGAATTTTTTTCCTATACTTTTTTTCTGGTGTGAGTTGAGAGAAATTTTGAGTTAATTATTTTTCTTTCGTGTCAAGTTTAGTTAGTTTTGGTGAAAAGGAATGAAGTTTATGTTGTTATTTTAATTTAATTTTAGTCTCACTAAAAAAATCTCTCTCTCACACACACACACACAAACACAGACATATATGGAAATTTTTTTGACCAAATGTATATGGGAAAATATGTTCACATTTATTTATAATTTTATTGGAATTTGCTCTTAATTTTTATATTTTTTTAATGTTTTCAATGTCTGTGGTTTGAATAAGACTAAATAACATTTGTTATTTAGATCTTTATAGTTTTAATTTAATTCCCTATAAAAATTAAAAATACAAAATACTAAAAAATTATGGAGATTAGAAGCAAAATTTGATAAAATTATTAGGATAATAATTAATCCCTCAGTTTAAAAATGTAAGGTATTTTTAATTAAATCTTACCATCAATAAAGTAGTCACTTACTTTCAAACTAACCTTATCTTTTCATATTTACTTCTATTAAATATCCTATAATAAATATAAAGTCATTATTAATAAGAGTATTTTTTAAAAAATAATAATTATATTTTGAAAGACTCAAAATAAATTATTTTTTTAAATATTTAATTTTTTAAAAAATATTTTATATTTTTAAAGAAAGAAAGTATATTTTTTCAGTATATAAATATTGACAGACAATGCACTTGACTCCATCCAAAGGAAGAAAGAAATAGCTAAAATTACCCATCAAGTTCTGTTTCAACGTGTCACTTTCAAGAAATGCACAGTGCCAGTTATGGTTACACGTGGGAGCACTTTGCCCTTTGGTCTTTGGGGTTACTAATTCTATGTGAAAAATTGATGTGATTTATTAATAAAAAAATTAATTTTTTAATTTTTAAGTCACTTGTGACTCAATCTTTCAATTATAATTCGCTATAATTCAGTCTCTCAACTATAACTTGTCTATGACTCAGTCTCTCAACTTTTAAATTATTTATAAATTAGCCCCTTAATATTTATTAATTTTTTTTCATGTCTCACGTTAATGAATAAGAAGAGGGTATTTTAAATAATATATGAATATTTTTTTATCCCTTTTGTTCAATAAAAATTTTTTTAAAAAAAATTAAAAAATAAGGATCGAATTATAGGTAAGTCAAAAGTTGAAGGATTGAGTTGCAGCAAGTTATAGTTGAGGGACTGAATTGCAGCTAGTCATAATTGAGAGATTAAGTTACAAATAAATAAAAAATTAAAAATTAAAAGATTAATTTTTTTTTATCAATTGTAAAAGAGTGATGGCTATTTCTTCAAAGAATGCAGCTATTGAACTTTAGTGGAAGACTTCTTCAAAATCTCTGACAGTCCCTGCCATTTTCCCTGCAATTCATGTGATGCTTTTATCCTCAATTCGTGGCAGTGAATGAAAGAAAAGGACTGAAAAATCATATTAAAATATAATCTTTTCATTCAATTTCATCAATATTAATATAAAAAATTTTAAAAATAAAAATATATAAAATTTTAAATATATTTATATGTAACAAATAAAAAATAATATTATATTATTATTTTTTTCATAAAAGATAATTTTAAAAATATTTTTTAAATGTTATTTAAAAGTTTTCACCGTGAGTCCATGATTTATAAATGAAATTAAATAAATATTTTAAAATATGACTTATAAATAAAATTAAAAAGAATACATATAATAATGAGATTCACAAAATATCATAATTCTTTTCAAGTATTTATAGATCTTTTTATATAAATGATTTTAGTGAAATGATTAAAATATTCTAATTTAAAAAAATAAATATCAATATGATTACTTTATTTTAAGCAATTATTACTTTTCTCACAAAAAATTATAATTACTTCTTTCATTTCAGTCATTGTGGAGAAAAAAAATCATTGTTTGAATTAAAGTGATCATTTATATTTATAATATTTGAATTTTAGTAAATAAAAAAATTTACTCAAAAAAAATTGTAATTACTTATTTCACTCTATTCATTGCCAAAAAAATTAGTTATTATTCAAAATATAGTAGTTACTAATATATAGTATATTTTTATTTTAAACTTAAAGTATTATAATCATTTTATCAACAATTATTAATGTAAAAAAAAAGAAGAATTATGACATTTCACAAACCCTCGCCTATCTATTCTAGGGATTTTCTATCATTTTTCTTAAAAAAAATCATATAAAAGTAATAATGAATAGTGCTTAGTGTCTACTATCGGTCAACTTCACACAAAGTAGAATCTGCCTTTAAATATTTACTCCTTTTATCCTTATATATAAAATATTTTTAATTAAATTATATAAATTAATATAAATTATTTATTTAATTAAAATTACAATAACACTTCAATTTTACTCTTAATTATTGTAAATAAAAATAATTTTTTTAAAATAAATTAATAAAAATATTTTTTATTTTTAATTTAATAAAGGTATAATAATTTATTTATTAAAAAATATGTTAATAATATCTTATATTTAAAAATAACAGAATTTAAAAAACTTTTTATATATAAAAATGGAGGGAGTACCAGCTATTAGAGAGACAAATCTACCAAATTGAGACAAAGTAGATTGAGTCAATCCCAAATAAGCATGCAAGAATTTCTAACTCATTTGCTCAAAGGGACCCACCTCCAATCCAACACACTTCAATGTCCAACACTATTCTCAGCAATCTGCATCAACCTAAGAACTTACATACAGCTATGTTTGTCTTGGCCTTCTTCAGTCCATCCATGCATTAGTATCTTATTAGAAAATATATCTTCAAATATTTATAATTTTATTTAATTTTAAATAAGATCTCTATAATTTATTTAGTACTCCCTTTGTTAAAAAAATATAAACTATTTTTTTTAAGAGTTTGATGTTAAAAAATATAAAGCATTTTTTTTAAGAGTTTGATGTTAGAATATCATCATTAGTAGAGACCAAGAATAAATGGTTATACATCAGATATGAAGGGTTAAGTAACCAGAATCAAAAGTACTGATTTACTCAATATGAAACTTTAATATCAACAATCATGATAGATCAGTCTTGAGCAGTATGAGAGAAAATTATGATTTTCATTTGAAGTACAAGTGAAAAATTCTAGTGTAAAGTCCTAAAATTTTATACCTCATTCAACCATAATGTCACCACGCAACAAATAAAACAGCTGACAGAACTAGACATTCTAAATTTCCTTTTTAAAGTAAGCAATAGCATCAATCTTTTCCATTTCTATGTAGTGATTCAAAAAGAAAATTTATACCTTGGTTTGTGCTCAACTGGTATCCTGACAGTCTTAGAAACTCACCCTCAGAAACTTTTGTGTTTAACTGGTATCCTCACAGTTTTAGAAGCTCACCCACAGCAACTTTTATGAATTCTCGTTTTTTCTGCAAAAAAAGGAAAAAAAAAGTTTATTAGATTATATGGTCTATCAACAAATCTAACATTTGTAAACTTTTAAAACAGAGACAGATGTGAGACGCAACACAACTGAATCACCAGGGCAGCCACCGTGTAAAAGAAGAAGGTTCTTATCAAATGAAGAACGTGTATTCATTTACAAGATCTTATTAAACTCAAGCTATCAAGGTAAACTAAATAGTATTATAATAAGAGAGATAGCTTCAGCATATTCAGTTTCAATCAGAGTCATTCAATGTATTTGGCATCAAGTTAAGGAAACAGGGGATGCAAGCCATAGAAAGACAAACAAGTGTGAAAGAAAGGGACCTAATGTGAACATGGAACAAGTTGTGGCAATTTCGATACATCGACGGGCTACTTATAGGTCTCTTGCAAGTGCACTGGGTGTTAACAAGACATCACTAATTAGACTTAAAAAAAAAGGAGTTCTATGACGCCACACAAGTGCAATCAAACCATATTTGAAGGAGAAAAGCATGCTTGCTCGATTGAGGTGGTGTTTATCTATGCTAGAGCAACAAAGTATACCAAATAACCCAACTTTCCAATCTATGCACAACATTATCCACATTGATGAAAAATGGTTTTACATAATAAAGAAATCCTAAACCTACTACTTGGCAGCAGGGGAGGAGGCACCACATCGAACATGTAAAAACAAGAACTATGTTGGTAAAGTTATGTTCCTAATTGCTATGGCTAGATCTAGATTTAATGCACAAGGAAATGAAATTTTCTCTAGGAAGATTGGTTTGTTCCCTTTTGTTTGAAAAGAGGCAGCAAGAAGAAGAAGTGTGAACAGGAGCAAAGGCACAATGGAAACAAAACCGATTACTTCAATTACAAAAGAAGTCATAAAGTCTTTCCTTATTGACAAAATGCTACCAAAAATCAAAGCCAAATGGCCAACATGTCATGCAAATGAAACTATTTTTGTTCGGCAAGATAATGCTCCTTGTCATATTGATAACAATGATGAGGATTTTCGTATGGCAGCAAGTAATAGTGGGTTTGATATTCGCTTGATTTCTCAACCCCCCAACTCCCTTGATTTAAACATTTTAGATCTTGGATACTTTAGAGCAATTCAAGTACTACAATACCAAGAGGCACCTAAAACTATAAAGGACCTTGTTAGAGCTGTGGAGAATTCCTTTGAAGTTTACACATTTAAGCAATTGAATAGGATATTCCTAACACTACAAGCTACTATGGTTGACATTATGAAGGACAAAGGTTCAAATAAGTATAAGCCAAGCCATTTGAAGAAGGATGTGATGAAAAGAAGGGGTGAATTGCCTAATTAACTCAAGTGTGATCCCTACCTAGTCCGAGAAGTGTTAAAGCACTTAGAAGAAGTGGATGGATAGCTTAGATTAAAGGGTGAATATTTGTTGCTCACTGTAAGTGCACAGGTCGTAGCAAGTAATATAAAATGAGTAGAGTATCGTTCCCTTGAGAATTTGTTTAGAAAACTATAACTAAGCAAAAGACTAAGCAAATTTGATCAAGTTGAGCTACACATAGTTAGATAAAATGGTTTTACAAATAAAACTAACACTAGAAAATAAAGAAAAGTGAGTGATTCATAAACTTTAAACACAATTTAGGACCTAGGATTATTTATTCCCCTTGCATTTCATAACACCAAAATTATCTCCTCTCATAAATGCTTTTAATGAAAATAAGTGCTAACCTAAGGTTTTAAAAATACTTGGACAAGCTCTCTCAAGTCATGAACAAGTGTTTAGTTAAATTAATTTCCCAATCTCTTGTTACAATTAATAAAACTCAATTTTAAACATCAACCCTAATGTGGCTATGTAAGGCTAGCAAGTATATCTCTATCTTACTAACAAAACCATCCATTCAACATGCAAATATCAAGTTCTTGCACAATATTACCCAAGTTCTACACTCAACCTAGCCCTTTCAAGCATCAATTAAGTGAACCCAACATCTAAATGGTGGCCAATCATGCAGAAGCATTAAGGAAAAAGTAAAATAAACACATATATATATCATTAATCACAAAAGAGAGGAGAAATATAGTGTTAATCCATACAAGGGTTCCAAATAATCTTAGAACAAAGGGTTTAGATACTCATAATCATCCAC
Source organism: Prosopis cineraria (assembly GCF_029017545.1). Classification (NCBI taxonomy): domain Eukaryota; kingdom Viridiplantae; phylum Streptophyta; class Magnoliopsida; order Fabales; family Fabaceae; genus Prosopis; species Prosopis cineraria. The sequence continues at coordinate 36,839 of NW_026555535.1, read as the reverse complement.
AAGCTATAAATATACAAAATAAGTAGACCTATTTTAGATTACAAGAGAGGAAAGGGAAGAGGAATAGAAAAACCAAAGAAAATAAGCTCCAAATGTCTTCAAAGCTTCAATCTCTTGATTCCAACTCTTCCAATGCCCAAACCCTAGCACAACCAAGCTCCAAAAGTATTTAAAAGTCTAAAGAATGCGTTCTGGGTCGAGCTCTCAGCTTATATGTATCCTAGCCAACTAATTTTTGATAAATGAAACGCAGCGTTTTTCTGATAGCGGCGAAAGTCGCGAAGGAAAGTCACGACTTTGGGACGACTTTAGCAGTTTTGCACTGTTTTTACAGCTAACAAAATCATTCATTTTGCTCTTGATTTCTTCATCCAAAAGCCTTCCAAAAACATCCACCAAGTTTCAGAAATGCTTCTAATCAAAACTTAAATCAAAATAACATGAAATTAGGCTAAACATATCAAATGAAAGCTAAGAACATAAGCCCAAAACAAAATGCACATTTTCATAATTTGGGCAATAAAAACATATACAATTGAACTAAAATGGATTAGAATATAAGGAAAATATGATGAAATAACATGAACTTCTAAAGGTTAACAATATTTTTATGAACCCTCAATGTTTTGGTCATTAATATTTTGTGTTACAATTTTTCATATAAATTACAACACATAATATTAACAGTCAATATTTTATAGTAAATGAAGCAATTTGTATATGAAGTAGGTAGTTTATAATTTGCCAACAATTTCTATATTGACAATGCCTATTGATGCTACATATCAAATTAAAGAAGAAAAAAATCTTTAAGGATTCAAATTAACTCCATAATTATGAAAGGGCTAAATATTCAGCACTGCATATTGACACTGCATATCCATTTATAATTTCCTAACTACATGTAATCCCTACCATAACAGAGATGCAGAAGCTCGCTAAAACAAAAAACTTGCTAATTCAAAAAAAAAACAAAACAGAAAGCTTGCTAATTCAAAACATCTGCCATTAGTTTAAATATCATCATCTATCATTCTAATATAATAGAGACGCAAAAAGTGGCTAAAATGTCAATACATTCATCCATTAGACTAAACAAAAAAGAAGATCATCGACATGCAACTTTAGCCTAACCAAAATAAACTAAACTATTATGCATCAGAATAAGCTTAAAGTCTGGACTAATTAAAATTACACAGAACTACAGAAGGCTCAGAAATTCAACACTAATCAGAGCATAGAATGCAAAGTGTCGTATACAAATCGCTTACGGGCTTTCTCTTCCTCGGTCAGATGCGCATAGTCTTCCTCTGGAAATAGAAATTTGTTCAGATTGAATGGGTGGACAATCTTTATCTTTTTTCTTTCTCTTCCCCGGTCAGATGTGCCGTTGCTATTGTCGCTGCTCACTTCTTCACTGTCATTCATTGCCTCTTCATTCAAATCAAAGGACTGGACTTGCTTTTGCTGCACCACCTCAACGTCAACAAAATCGAAAGACCCAAGCAAAGAATCCTTCGGACGAGGTGCCCATGAAATCTTCCAATTCAGAGACGTCACCTCTCTAGAGAAGTTTACTTGGGGTATATCTTCTTCCCCATCAAGAGAATCGTCGACTATACAGCCCATTATCTCATCCTATGACAGATCTTCAAAGCCCTTTTTCGTTGAGCTTGAACGGCGAAGATCCATTGACATTTCAAACCACTCCTTTCACAGCGAGTCTGAGGTGGACCACGATGGAAGAGGAAAGTTAGAAATGAAAGCCGATCACCGATGAGGCGAGAGCTAACGGGAAGAATGAGGGAAGCGATCGACGGCAGAGACTGAACACGGTGAGAGAAGAAGCTCAACTTGAAGAGAGAGAGAGAGTTGAGCCACAGACACAGGCAGGGCGTTAGAAATGTCATACCACTAAGGGTATTTTGGGAACTTTAATGTAAAATGCACAGTCATCATCTCTTGGTGACTTATATTGTGGACCAGAATTTCCTTCTAGAAAACGTCTAATATTGTGGACTGGAGGGAGTATAAAAATTTTTAATTAAATTTTATTTTTTAATAAAGTAATTACTTATTTTTAAATTAATTTTATCCTTTTATATTTACTTCTATTAAATACCTCACAATAAATATAAAATTATTATTAATAAGGGCACTTTTAAAAAAACAATGATTACACCTTGAAAAATTAAAATGCCTTACATTTTTTAACATCAAACTCTTCAAAAAATGTTTTACATTTTTTAACGGAGGGAGTAATTCTTTTTAAATTCTTAAAGACTTTTTTAACATAAATGATTTTTAAGAAAATGACTAAATTTCTATCATTTAAAAAATAAATATTAATAACAGTACTTTACTTTAACCAATTATTATTTTTCTCACAAAGAAGTTATAACTATTTATTCTATTTTAATCATTGTGAAAAAAATAGTCATTATTTAAATTAAAGTAATCATGAATATTTACAATACTTAAATTTTAGTAATAAAAAATTGCATAAAAAATTATAATTATTTGTTCTATTTTAGTTATTGTCAAAAAAAAATTAATTATTGTTTAAAATAAAGTAGTTACTAATAGCATATTTTTTTATTTTAAACTTAAATTATTATAATCATTTTATCAAAAATTATTAATGTTAAAAAGATGAGAAGAATTATATTCTCTCCGTTAAAAATATAAGGCATTTTTAACTGAATCTCACCCTCAATAAAATAATTATCTATTTTCAAACTAACTCTATCTTTTCACATTCACTCTTATTAAACAGCCTATAATAAATATAAAATTATTATTAATAGGAGCACTTAAAAAAATAATAATTATATTTTAAAAAATTAAAAATATTTATATTTTTAAATATTTAATTTTTTAAGAAATGTTTGATATTTTTAAATGAAGGGAATAATTTTTTTTGGCTTTACTATTGTTTACATATTCTAGGGATTTTTCTGACATTTTTTTTAAATTCTTATAAAATAACAATGAATAGTGCTCAGTTGCAGCTTTCGGTCAATTTCACAGGAAGGAGAATCTGTCCCTAAAAAAATTATCAGTTATTAAAGAGACGGACCCTACCACATTGAGACAAAGTAGATTGAGTCAATCCCAAAAAAGCATGCAAGAATTTCTGACACATTTGTTCAAAAGGACCCACCTCCAATCTAACACACTTCCATGTCCAAAACTATTCTTGGCAATCTGCATCAACCCAAGAATTTACATAGCTATGTTTGTCTTGGCCTTCTTCAGTCCATCGATCCAATCACATACAGCTATGTTTGTCTTAGCCTTCTTCAGTCCATCCACTCTTTCAATCTTTATAATTTCATTCAATTTTAAATAAAATCTCTATGATTTATTTAATACTCTTTTTATTAAAAAATATAAAATATTTTTTAAAAAGTTTAATGTTAAAAAATATAAGGTATTTTTAATCTTTTAAAATATAATTATTATTTTTTTCGGAAGTGACTCTATTGATAATGATTTTATATTTATTGTAGGGTGTTTAATAAGGGTGAATATGAAAAGATAAAATTAGTTTGAAAGTAAGTAAATATTTTATTAGGAGATAAGATTTAGTCAAAAATGTCTTACATTTTTTAATGGAGGGAGTATCATATAAGGAAAATACATCTTCAAATTCTTAAATTTTTGGGAGAATTAGGTTGAAATCCCACACTAAGAAATTAATTACTATAAAGTCTATTAACTATTGAACTAAGCTATTGACAATTAATAAATATTGTAGTAATTAATTTTTTTGTGTGGAACCTATGTAATTTTTTCTTTAGAAAAACACAATTAAGAATATCCAAATTATCCAGGTCCCTAAAGCATGTTAACAGAGTTCGATTCCTAGGCCATGTACATGAAATAGCATATGCTGAGAGAGACCAGCTGCTTAAATGGAAATCACTATTTTAATTTCTCAAGGGATTAGCCTCTAGTACTCGTGCTAGATATCCTTAAGAAATTCAAGAAAGAAAGAAAGAAAGAAAGAAAGAAACACAGCCCATTGCTTACTCACATCTTCATGCAAAAGATTGATCCATTGATGGCCTATCAAAACTAGTGATGTAATAACAAGTAGACAGTCCAGCCTTCAGCTTCTGGTCTCAGGACTCAAAAGTTTCTACTATAAAATGAGGATCTAGCAGTCATAGATTATATCCAAGTTTGTTCCTGTAATCCAATCCACTTCAAGAAGCAGGCAATACTGGTAGTACCCAAATAGTGAAATGCCACACTTTTAGTATATAAACGCGCAATTTCACTTACACATGTACGTATATAGTGAACCCAACTCACAGTGACGGTGGGGCCTAGGCCTAGCCAGTAGCCACTCCCACAGCAACTAAACAAGAAACAGACAAATTTGACTGAACCCCATTTCTAGCATTTTAGTGTAATCATAAAAAGTCACAGCATGTCTTCCAACGTATTTGTGGGGTTGATTGTTGCTCTCAAGTAGTCCTCCCACACAGTAAGTCATCTTGATTCACTAATAGACTACTCAATATTTCTGAGTGAGCTTGGATTTCTCAAAAGTGGAAGACTTCAGCTGTTGAAAAGCACCAAATTTCTAGCATGCCAGTTTAAGCACGAAGGTCAGAGAATTAGTGCACTGATTCACACACCTTGAGCTGTTGATGCACAGATCTTTTGGGATTAAATCAGAACTATAGACCTAACAAGAGGTTGCAATCAAAATCAAAGTAATAAAGAACAAATCTTCAGCAGCATAAAACAGGGTGAACACTGAACAGAGTAGTATGAGGCAAACCGAATTTTTTCATATATGATTAATATCTGCCCTTTTGTTACGTTTACAATACAGAAAACTTGATCAACAGAGCCTAACTAGACCAGAACGAATCAGTACCTTGTACTGGTTTGTACATTATCTATCAAACTAATTTGATAAGACAAAAATTGAGAGAAAAATATGAAATGAATAGTCAATCAATAATAGTACTTGAAATATATGGTCCTACACACCAAATTCTGATGAATCTGTCGAGAAATTGAATGAAAATGATGAGTCTTGACTTGTTGAGGAATCAAACCGGGAATCCCTCTGTGTATTCCAATGGTTTCCATCTCCGATCAATTCCACCGATAACGCCGCCGCCTTGCTCTTCCCTTTGGTGCTTCCGTTCAGTTGCACGTCCGCAATTCCATCGAATGCCCCTAAAGCTCTCATTCTCACATCCATGGCTACTTTCTCCCCTCCACATCTCACTAGCTTCAGTAACCCAGAGACAGCATTCTCCTTCGTCTTCATGCTCGACTTATTCGCCATATCCAGAAGATCAACCAGCACACCGATTCCCGACACCTTCTGAAACGCTTCCTCGCTCTCTTCACAGCCCGCGATTTGCGCTATCACCGCCGTCGCATCCTCCACAATCCCGACCTTCCGGTCCTTCTGAACCAACGAGAAAAGAGCTTCAACCGCACCAAGTTGTATCATCGTGCACCGATTAAGCGGATGAAGAGCGATTCCAAACAGAGCCTTGAGAGCGTCCTTGATCGATCTGATCGGCGAATTGGGGGTTTTGATAATATCCACGAGCGCGTACACAATGTCACGCTTGGAACCAATGATAGGCCTATAGTTATCGACGACGAGGAGGCTGTACAACGTGGCGGCGCAGGATTGGACAGCGGGAGCAGACGAAGTCGAGTTATGGCGGGTAAGCAAGTGCGAGATGGCATCGAGCACTCCGCGTGTGGACATGAGGGACTCTCTACAGGAAATCGAGATGTTGAGAAGCGTCGCCGAGGCGTTCTCTTGGAAATCGTGTGAAGACGACAAGAGAGTATCAGCCAAGTAGGGAATCGCACCCGAATCAACGATCACGGGTCGGGCCTCTTCGTCCTGCTTGGTCATCAAGCGCAGCTGGCGGAGAGCATCGAGCTGGGTCTGCTCAGAAACAGAGCTCAGCTTCCCCACAAGGGAGCGAACCGTTCGACGCTTAACCTCCATGGGATTTTTGAGTTCTGGGTGGTTTCGCTATGGGCTTTCGAAGATTAGAGAGAGAGAGAGAGAGGAAGACGACAAAGAAGAACAAAGCGAAAAAGCGTTGTGGATTGAGTAAGAGAGGCAGAGGGCGTCGCCGCCTTTTATGAAGAAGTAAGGAATTGGATTGGAGCCGTTTTATTGGGCACTCGTGGGAACGAGGGAGCACGCTGCACGGCGAAGCCACTGACACGTACAAAAGGTCGTGAAGTGAGACGAGGTCCGCAGTCCTTCCGTGAGAAGACCACTCAAGTCTATATCTTTCCTGTTTCTTGTCATTCATACCTCAAAGATACCAAATTTAATTCAACATGGAAGGCAAAAAAATAAATAAATAAATTTAGTTTTCTTTTAAATAATGTGATAATAATTTATGATAATTTTTAAAATCCAAACTCCAATTTAATTGAGTTATTAAATGTGAAATTATTTTTTTAAGAAAAATTAGTCTTTTAGTCCTCCATCTTTTAATTCACTTATAACTCAGTCCCTTAACTATGACTCGCTGTGACCCAATCCCTCAACTATGACTCGCCTATAACTCAGTCCCTCAACTTTTGAATCACTTACAATTTAGTCCCTCAACTTTTGTTAATTTTTTTTTCATGTTAATTTAGATCTCAAATTAATGAGTAAGAGGAGGATATTTTAGAATAATATATGAACATTTTTTATCCCTCTTATTTGATAAAAAAATTTTAAAAAAATTAAAAAATAAGGATCAAATTATAGGTGAATCAAAAGTTGAGGGACTGAGTCATAGTGAGTTATAGTTGAGGGACTGAGTTACAAGTGAGTTAAAAGTTGGGAGATTAAAAAATTAATTTTTCCTTTTTTTATTACTCAAAAATATATTCCTATTAAAAATAAGGGTTAATAGTTATTTTTATCTTTGATATGTATACGAAAGATTGCAAATAATCCTAAAGTTAATTATAGGTCAATTTTATTCATAAACTTTAAAGATTAACTCTGTCATCACCCTAACGTTAAAAACATTTAACATCTGTTAGTTATCAGTGAAACTCACTATTTTTTAATATTTTTTATTTGGTTAAGAGTTACTTTTGTTCCTTAACTTTTATTTGAAGGGTTAATTGACATCCTTGACTCAAATATTTTATAATAAAAAATATAATGAAGGGCCCAATAAAGGTTAAAAAATGGTAGGGTAATGAGAAAGAAAATTTTTAAAATTGATGAATAAAATTAATTTATAGTTGAGTTTAGGATCATTTGTAATATGTTTTATATAGTTCAAAGACAAAAATAATTCTTAACTCTAAAGATAATCATGTTTGAATTGCAATCGAGCAATAAAATGGGCATGTCTTCCCATGAAATTTAAATATTAGTTTATCACATTATGAGAGATTAACTCTTTCCACTTAACTCAAACCCTATTGGTTGTTTAATCAGTTTAAAAGTTGAATATGAAATTTTCTTTGAAATGAAAAACATGAGACACTCCCTAATTGCTATTACAAGGCACTATTAACTATCTCAACGTAATCAAGATATAGTGGTTATATCATGTTTGAAAACATAATAAACTTTTAATCTTATTACTATTTAAATGAACAATTTTTAAATTTATATTGCATTCTTTCTCATAGTAAAAGAGTTTTAATATGAATGATATTGAAAAAATATAATTAATATCTCATCAAGATTCTTATGTTAAGGAAAAAATATATATATTTAGAAGGTGCAAGGGAGTATTAAATATAAGTATTTTTCTCAAAATATTTAATGGGAGTAAGCAGAGCAATCTGAATGGAGTGTTTATATTAACAATTAAATTAGAGTTCTCACAAGGTTAAGCTTGTCATGTGGCTTTCTTGATTATTTCAAACTACACCACCATATGAGCCTCCCCTGATGTTCACATGTAGGAGAATCCGGTGAAAATTTGGTGAAAAACAAGCAAATATGGTAATTGTCGAATCCTCATTAATTAATTCTCATTCTCTCAAAAGTCAATGGCTTGGTACCATGTAACATGTATTTGCAGAGAAATTCTTGTATATACCCGAACCATCAAATCATTTATGGTTTTTGGCAAATAAAAATAATATTCCAATTCACATGTTTTAATTATAGTTAGCATTCAATTAATTTACTTTACTATTTCAGTAAAATTTTAATAATTTTCTTTACCCTACCATCTCCTTCCCTCTCCCCCGTGCCTCATTTGAGGAACATAGTCCCCTCAACCCTCTCTCACACGCCTTCATCATCATTCATTTCCTTCATGAACCAGATGTTGAGAGAGAAGTGAAGATGGAATTGATGTCAATTGTTGTTCCCATCGTTGATTGTGCAAGGACTAACTTTGCCAATAATAAGATGTGTTGTGCATCCCTCTTTTTTAAAACCATTAAATATAATGAACAATTAGAATCATCCCACTTCCCATCTACTACATCAAATATACTACATGTAATCTAGATCTATTCTTCAAGTCCTCCACAAAGTTTAAACATTGTTGCATTTTTTTAGGTTTGAATTCAAGACCTTGAGGTCATTGGTTAAGCAAGAACAATCCCTTATTAGTTAATTAAGATTTTTTTTAATACAAAACCATGGCATAAGTAGTGCAAACTCATAAGAAACTAGATTATATTGGATATTAGAAAAGTTCTGCATTTTACAATTAGCATTATGAGCAAGCCAACCAACATAACTGTTTCTGTTTCTGGATTTAAATCTTCTGAAGTTGAAATTGATTAATTTCAGTAATTTTTTTTTAAGAAAGAGATAAGAGCTTTTATATTTTAAAGAAAATAATAAAATGAGGGGAAATATTAAAAATGGAAAGCTTCACCTAAATTCACTAATTCCAACTGGAGGGGATTTAAATGAGAGGAAATACTAAAAAAAAGAAAGGCCACTCTGTGATCTAAGTCACACGCCACAGTATAAATTTATTCATATAATTTCTATAATTTTGACTATAAAATAGGCCGTCCGCATAATATGCGCATGCAATTTTTTTGGCCAAAGTGTACGTATACAATTGAAAATTACACTCTGGTCAAACAAAATCGAAAGCTACACAAATAATTACGAATTAAAAAAATTATGGAAGCTCGTATTGAAGAGTAAAAAATTGCTTGCGTCCTTGACGTTCACTCGACAAGGGTGGACGGCTAAAGTTTAATATGTGAATCTAATCGTTGAATTTTTTTAAAAAAAGTTTATATTTGAACTTTTTTAATTAAAGAAAAGGCCCAGGAATCAAACCACATGATTCTTATCTAATATTATACTCCTCAATAAAAAAATATAAAGTATTTTTTAAAAGATTTTATGTTAAAAAATTTAACATATTTTTAATGTGCGTTTGGTTTTCAGTTCATCAAAAGTTTATTTATTGAAAGTTCATTTGGTAAAAGTTAATTTAATAAAAGTCAGCTGTTGTAATAAAATTTGTATTCGAATACATTTTTTTTTAAAGTTGGTTTGGTAAACTGTTTGGATTATGACAGTAAAATATACTTTTAAATGTATAATTATAAAAAGAACATTGATTTATAATAATTTATAATTTTTATTATATAAATGTAATGTATTTGAAATATTTAAAATATGTGATAAATATTTTAAATAATATAAAATTTAATTTATAATGTTAAAAACTTAATCTCTAATTATTTATACTTTTTAACTTGTAATTATAAAAAATGTGACAAAAATTTGTAATTTTTATTATACATTAATGTTAAAAATTAGCATGATTAATTATTTAATTATAATGTTAAAAATTGATATCTAATTATTATTATTATTTAAATAAAATTATATTTTTAATGAATTAATTATTTTTTAAATAAAAAAATAAGAAAGTAAAATAACATCTATATTTCAAACCCACATTTGAAATTAACCAAAAAATAGAGTTTCAAAATTCACATTTCAAACTCATTACAACCCACTTTTTGAAAGTCATTTTGTGCTCTAAAAAATTACCTAAATAACTCTTAACATTTCAAAAGCTTAAAAGTCCATCCCAAATATTAAATGAGATAAAAATGTACTCTTTGTCTTTCAAGATATAATTATTATTTTTTTAAAGTATCTTTATTCAATAAATTATTTTATATTTATTTTAAATTAAAATATATTATTAAATAGGAATAAATATAAAAATATAGGGATAGTTTAAAGATAAGTAAATATTTTATCGGGAACAAAATTTAATTAAAAATATTTTATATTTTTTTAATGGACAGAGTATTATTTATTAATTAAATCTTTATATAAAAGCTTATCAAGTGGGCCAATAATCTCAAGGTTTCATTGCCGCTGATTATGACTATTTGAATGGACTCCCTTTGTCTAGAGGCAAGATCAGTAAAATCTATTTTTGTTGTATTGTCTGAAATCGTTAGATTATTAATGTATACAAATGTATAATTACTATTATAAAAAAAATTATTAGTATACGTATATGCCATCAGCGTAAAAGCTATCAGTAATAATTTTCAATCATAAAGCAGATACTACAAGATAACTCTTTTCCCCATTCCCCCCGGGAAAAAAAAAAAAAAATATCACTTCACATGTCGTGTAGTACATATAATAATGAAATTAAAAAATATATTAAAAATAATTTTATAAATAAAAATTCCTTTGAGCATGTCAATGAAAATATAAAAAATAATGTTAATTTGAAATAGTAATAGAAGCATAATTAATATTGTGTATATATTTTACCTAACAAATTTCATTTCATGCTCACTACCCACTTGAGAAATACTAAATTGATTCATTTTCCATTTAAACTGAAACTGTCTTCCAATACATATAACTTCAAGAATATGTCTCACTTGTTATAATTTTAAATAGTATAATTTATTATAAATTTTAGTTTATATGTTAACGTATTGATGATTCTTCTTTGTGTACACTTGATTTAATGTAAATTTTAAGAATAATATAATTTTTTTCTCCTTAAACTTTCTTTTAATTATTGAATTTGTTCTTGAACTTTAATTTCATATAACTTGGAACTTGTAATTTATTGAATTAAAGAATTATAAAGATAATAACTGAATTTTACTAAATAAAAAATTATAAAAATTGAATTGTTACAAGTCAAATTTTAAAAAAATGAATTGATAACTAAAAAAAATGAGTGATCAACACTGCATATTTTTTTTTCAAAATTGTAAATTCATTACTTTTAATGCCTTTCAACAAAATTAACATGGATGCTGTAAGCCACACAAACATACAATAAAGTAAACATTTCGTCAAGAAGAAGCTTAGAAGCAGAGACTAAAAACCAAAGTAAAATGTTACCCCAAACAAAAACAAAAGGAAAAAAGAAAAAGAAAAGGAGCTATCACTCGTACTAGAAAGCAAATATATTATTCATGTGAAACATGCAAGAGTATGAAATTACCGAATATGACAATCATATAAAAATCAACCGCGACCATGTACGACAACCCAGAGTGCCGTCAACATTAACAAAACGACATGAAATGCTACAGATAAACAAACCCGTGACACTCCCATCACACACCCTACATAAACGACACCAAACTTGCCCAAAGCTCTGAATTCAATTCCAAATACCTAATAGTACTACTAGTAACTATAGCCATACCTTACTATCTTCTATATGGTTAGCAAATGAACTCTTTGTTCCAAAGTCCCAATAACCCTACCCCATACATATGAAACTCCCAATTTGATGTTATTATTGCAACCCAATTCATGATAGAAAAATTCCTAAGTACTCTGGATGCACTCGATGTACATAAGAATTTTCCGTTCATGATGTTATTGTTGAAGGATTTTGTTTGATTTTCACTATTAGGTGCATCGCTCACGGGCAACACCGAGCCTGGAATTGGGCACATCGTAGAGCACACGGTGGTTTTGTTGCTGCATGTTAGCGATGACATTGAGCACTGAGTTGACATTGTCCGGTGCCGGAGCCATGGCTAGGCATGTGATGCTGCCAACTGTGCTATGTATGAGGAGGTTGTCTTGTGGGAGTGTCACATTCATGCCTGTAAACATGAATGTTATTGTAGGTGCGTTTATTGGGACATTGTAGCATGTGTCAAATCCTCCTAAGCTTGTAACTGGTATATTTCTACCCACTCGTCTTCGGAATGCATCTCGTACTGCAATGTATGCTGGTTCAACTAGTCGGGTGAATACCGTACCTATGTATTTCACATGAAAATCACCAATATTAATATCAATATAAAATATTAAGTTTAAGTTTATAATAATCCACATGGTTTTGTTTTTGACCTTGTGATTTACGTTATTCATAGATAATGAGTAAATATGGGAAGTTATCTAATATGTCAATGTGACAAATTCAATGTCTCATACATTTTCCTGAGCAATATCATCACATTAATCTTTATGACCATGTCAAAAAAAAAAAAAGTTTACAAATAATGTTTTGGTTATTTTCGTTGGGAGTATCGTCATGCTTATTAAGATTAAGTGTAGTTCTAATTAGACTAGGTCTTGATAACTCTAGTTAATTGTCAACAAGTAATCTTTTTTTACCAGGGAACATGCTTGACAGTGATAGTGATGTGCACTAACTAGTAGCTTTTCACTCAAGGTTTGCTTCAATTTGACTAATTCAAGCTTCTTTTTTTTTTGGTTGGCAGTCATTTCACTTTTAGAACACTAGCCCCTTTAATTATCTTCATTTATGTGAAAAATTATAGCGACAATTGACATAAGATACCATAATATATATGGCTTTAGTGTTAAAAGTCAAGAGAAAATAAAGAAAATATTTTCTTGAACATAAATAATTAAATAACTATTATGCTGAGTGATAGAATGGGATTGGAACATTACCGGAATCAAAGATGGTGCCGGAGCCGGTGTTGGGGTTGAAGGCCAATGCAGCCGGCGGGATATCCACAACTCTCCGGCCAACCCGAATACTGATTAAGTTGACATAGTAGAGTGATGATCTTCTAGGATTTTTAAGGAGAGGAGTGAACTTGATCCTCTTGGGCTGGGCCACAGGCCCAAGCTTCAATGAGCCTGAGAAGTTGAGCGCCTTGAAGCTGGGTAAGCAGTAAGAGAATGTAGATTGGTAGAGGTGTTGGGTCTGAGATAACAGTGACAATGGGCCTCGGCCCAAGCCCAATAGGCCCTGTGCCGGAACAGAGCTCCCCGTGGTCTTATGAATGCAGCCGAAGGTGTAGCCCGGAACTGGGTCCGCCGCTAGCTTCACGGTGTCTTGAACCAAGTTGGCCGCAATAGAGGAGCTGCCGTAGGTGAGGTTAAAAGCACACGCGCCTCCGCCGCAAGTGGGATTGGGTACCTGACAAAAAAAAAAAAAATTCGCATGCTGAGAAAGAACTTGGAGAGCCGTTATTACTTGCCTCCGTAGACAAGACACAATATTTTTGTTTTTCGGAAACTGGTGTCACGTGAACTTTTGCCCCCAAAAAACGTGGGCCACCGACGCACCGCCAGAGAACAACGGCTGAATTTATGGGCAAGAATCACACGCGCCAAGAGAGGTGGCGCATGGGATCCAGCGTCTTGCGGTTCAATGATGACACGAGATAGTGTGCCGCACATTGTGAGATTTACAGCAACCGCACATTCTATTGGAGTGGGCCAGCAAGTTCTTTTTTGGGCATTTGTAGACAAATATGTACGTGAAACTTTTATTATATGCACAAACTTTCACAGTACATTGAGCTTATGGCTTCATGTGATATACCAAAGTCATATGCTGCTATGGTTTATATTAAATTAAATTAAAATATAAACATTCATGGGAATCATTTGCACATACCAGTTACATTTGAATCACTTTGGCGTCAAACCTTGTATTTTTCTCTAATATTTTTTATAGCAGCTTGTTTTATCAATTTTTTTTATGTCATTGGATTCTATATAAAATAAAAAATATTTTGATGAAATTTTTTTATTTATTATTTTTTAATAGCTTTTTAAAGAAAAATGTTAAAATTTAAACATTTTTATCTTCGCAAATTCATTAAAAAAAATACAAAACTCTACTATTTTGAAACTCCAAAATTTTAAAATGTCTTTTATTTTATGTAAAAACATTGATATAAAGGAAAAAAGTTGAAAAAAAAGAAACACTTCCTTTGTTCAAAAATTTAAAGCATTTTTAATAAAATTTTACCTCCAATAAAATTATTTCTTACTTTTAAATTGAATCTATTTTTTTATATTTACTCCTATTAAATACCTTACAATAAATATAAAATTATTATCAATAAGAGCATTTAAAAAATGCAATGATTATACCTCAAAAGATTAAAAATATTTTATATTTTTAAACAGAAGTATTACAAAATCTATTAGAAAAAGATATGTTAGAAGCTTTTGGCCCTACTACTTTCTTAAAAAAATTCTAACTATGAGCTTTAATAAAATTTATGCATAATTTTTTCTATATTTTAAAATAATTTTTTAAGAAAATTGGGGTTCAATAAGCTCTCATTTTGGGGGTAAAAAATAATAATTTCATAAATAAATTAAAATACGCTATAAATAATAATAAGTGTGAAACCTCTCTTCACGCGCCGCAAGAGAGGCGCGTTGATGAGAGACGGTTTCCACTTTGAGGAAAGAGGTTAATCATCTCACCTGCTTACACTGTGGAGCTCCACAGCCGACGTTTCTGGAGGAGGAGGACTTAGCCGGAGAGTAGACGACGGAGGAGGAACAGCCGACGCAGCCGTCGCAAGGGAGCCAGGCGGCGTCATTGTTGGTGTCCATGGCCATGAGGAAAGTACGAGGCGGCGTGCCGACCTTGACCCTCACAATGTAAGTGGGGTTCTGAGTGATCTGCCGGCCGGAGGCGATGGGCACGATGGAGCGCCCCGCCACGAGGCTAGACAGAAACTGGAGGCGAGCCTTATCGTCGGCTTGAAGCTGAAGCACAGTCTCCTCCCAGGAGAGTGAGGTGGAAGGCTTGAAGGGAGAGCATGGGCTGAAGACATGGAAGACCTTGAGGTCGGGGCCATGATCTTGAGCTTCACAGTTAGGGTTAAGGGCTAGGGTTTGGGATGTGAAGAAGAAGAGGAAGAGGAAGAAGATTGAGAGTTTCATGGCTATGGAGGATCTGGGTTTTTGGGTGGTTTTGATGGAGGAGAAGGTTGGTGAATATATAGAGCTACCACCAAGGCTTGCTTGGTGGGACTGGGATGGTTTTTCCCCCCTTGTTTTTTGGACAAATTTTTATTAATGTAATGAAGTTAACAGAAGAGTTTAATCAACAAGTTCAAGTTTTAAAATATGTCGTCATGTGCTCAAGGTATTCATGAGATTGTCGTTAGTAATTAATAATAATCACACATAATGGGTTTTCAGATTAATTTGAGCAGGAGATAATGAGAGTCAGTTGTTCCAGATATTTTGTATATATGAACTAATTTTATGGAAGTTTGTTTATTTTTTCTTTTTTTTTAAGAAAAAAATCTTCATGTGTGTGTAAGTGTGTGAGGTAGTTGCTGATGATGCCTGATGAGTCTCCATAAATCAAGACACGAGAATGTGGTAAGCTAAGCTTGGATTTATTGGAATTTATGATTTCGGACACAATATTGCTTGGAGAAAAACACTGAACCAATTATATTCAACTTGGGATTCTCCCTATGATATATGTTTTATGATGTCCTTTTCCTGTTTATTAACATCTTTAATCACTGATAAACAGAACTAGGCTTACTGTGGATGTTGTTGTATTTTTATGAAGTCTTTAGACTTTTTTTCTTTTGGCCAAAAGTCTTTAGACTTTAAATGACATGTTTTCTTGTTTATGATTTTTGAATGATGTAATTTTATTTCATGTATTAACATATTTATATTAATGATTCACACGCGGGTTTTGTTTGGGTTTAGGGTTTTGCGTTCATGCAACTTTAGACAATCAGAATTTGAAAATACGAACTACTTTTAGTATTAATATTTTTTTCATTAAAAAATGTACTCCTTTTGTTTTAAAATATAAATATTTTCTCTCAATTAATTTTAGTTTAAAATATAAGCAACTGAAGATATGTAAAATATTTTTTTTATTTTACCCCTTATATTTATTAACCTAGATCATTGTGTAAATGTATCTTTCACTCATCATGAAATATATTAATAAGTGGAATTAGAAGTAAAAGGAAAAAATGATATATATTTTTATAGGAATGCAATTTTTTTTTTAAAACTACTTATTATTTTGAACAGGAAGGAATAAAGCATTTTTAACAAAATTTTATTCTAATAAAGTAATTAATTTTTTTCAAATTAACATCATTTTTTATATTTACCTTTATTAACAGGACGTTTAACATTAAAATAAGTATAAAATAATTTATTTGTTTACTTATTATGGACACTTTAAAAAAAACACATTAATTATACCTTGCAACATTAAAAAATGCTTACATTTTTAACATTCACCTTTAAAAATGTGAAGTATTTTTTTAGAGTAAGACAACATTATAAGATGACATTACTATATGACATTATAACATTATTGTAAGATGGCATTATATTAATTTGAAACTTTTTGAATAGTATTTTATCGATCAAAAGTCAAGGTACCAATTGTATTTTGAGTGAAGCTTCTAGAGCAAATTTATCCTTTAACTTATTTTTTGTTAGCAATATACAAGGTAAATATACTTTTTATCAATTCAACTTCTAATAATTTCTTGTCAAATTATTGTATCAATTAACTGATTACTAATCAGATTTGCCAGCATTATAGACACACACACACAAGATATAAACATAAGATTCCAATTGTTTTCAAGAGATGTGTTGGGGAAGGAGACTAGTGGGGTGACCCATACATTGCTGTTTTCTGGGAAGTCAGTGGCACATTAGACTCACAGTCTGTATTCCATTTTGTTTTGTACCCCAAATTCTAAATCTGAACACTGAAAGTTTTTTTTAAAAAAATATATTTATTTTTTTAATAATATTTCTTGGTAAATAATTAAATATAAATTTCCCATTCTTTTTTAAAATCGCTAGAGTTTCCAAAACTCTATTGCACCTCAAGATTGTATATTCATATAGTTATATTCTCGCTCTTTGTCTTGTACTCTCCAATCAACTTTGATTGTATAAAGTATATTATTTAAATGACAAGTTTTTTAATATTTCGAAAAGTGACGTTCAACAGGACATACCTAGTTCACCAGGGATGGGTACAATTAGACAATTTACTGTATTATATACTTATATTCTATGAAGTTGTATCCATACATACATACATACATACATATATATATAAAATTAAAAATTATTAAATGATTCTTTACAAATTATGAATACTTAAATTCATCTGCAAATCTCAGTGCACTACACAATATTGATATTATTGGATGCGATAAGAGTATTCTTTTTCTAATTTATAAGAGTATCCTTTTTCTAATTTTTTTTAAGGTACGAAAGGCAAGACATGAACATTATCTAAGTAAATTTGTTTTATACCTAAAAAAAAGCAAATACTTGAACACTGACAAAAAATTTACTTTCTCTCCAATCTTATATATAAGTCACTTCTAAATTTACATTATTTTATTTAACAATATCAAGAACTACAACTTCAAGTTGATAAGTAGATACTACATTCTTTGCTATGTTTGCTGTATAATTAAAATAGAAAAAAAAAACAATTTATGCCCTCAACATGAACATAGTTATATATTTATATTATTCAAAAAATTATTAATATATTAATATATAAAATAGAATCTATAATTGATTGCACAATTTATAAGTGAATACTCATATAATTATTCATTGATTTTTGTATAATTACAACAAAAATATGTCGATTTGAATATGTATAAATCTATTTTTTCCACAATTTTTTAAAATTTAGCTTTAACGATATTTTGAGCTGCATGATGTTATAGAAATAATGTTTGGGTAGCTTGTGTAATTATTGCAAATCATTGCACAAATTAGTGTTTTCAAAGAATCCACGTAATTCTCTGCTCATGCGCACACAGAATTCTGGTTTCTATTTTCTTTTGTCATTCATATTATTTAGATCAAATTTTAAAATTCTCATTTGTTTTTTAATTATAAGGAATAGGCTTTGCAGATCGACAGCAAAACATTTAATTATAAATATATATATATATATATATATATAAGGAGTAAAAAATTAAAACAATTTCCTTTAAAGTATGACACAAATGACAAACCCATCCTAACAAAGTTTTTATATACATAAGAGCTAAGATTCAAACTTTTAATCATATTTTGTTGAAGTTCTTATCACTTATACTAATCTGAGTTGTTAAAACAAGTATAATTTTTATTTTCATGAAAACTCTTGTATATTATTTTTTTAACTACTAAAACACTAAAGTTATTGCGTATATACTTTTTAAAGGAGGAGGAAGAAACAGTTGTTTTATTACATTCTGTCATATTTTGAGTTTAATTTCACTTCTTCTCTGGAATTATTTATTATAGGAAAAGTAAAATATTTTTTTAATCCTACTTATAAGTCATATAATTAAATTTTGATGACACATTTTTCTTTTTATACCCTAATAAATGCTGAAGAGAGAAAATTTATTATTAAAATATGTATATTTAATAGGAGTAAAGTTGAAAACTTATTAAATTTTTAGAATTAATGAGTTTTAATATTTTTTTAATTTTAATAAAATATGTTTAAAGTGATTTATAAATAAGATTAAGTGAGTATTAAATGTTTAAGATATCTAAATAAAAAACATTAATAATGTTTGTGGGACAAGCAAATCTGAAGCTATAGTAGCAAATTGATTATGACCCAGAAATAAAGATGGAGAAAATAGTACGTAAGATTCTTGTCATTATATCTTTACGTGAATTAGAACGTGCGTAAATAGTGGCCGAAAAAAGTTGAATAATAATAATAATAGCATCAGCAGCAACAATAATAATAATATCTCAAAAAAATCTCTTTTAAAAAGAACTTTAATAATTTCAAATCTTAATGGTATGAAATTAAAAAAAAATAAAAATAAAGCTGAGTTAAGAGCATACTCACTTAACCACACAGAGCCACCCACTAAGAGGACAAGATTGAACCATTTCTAGATCTATCATTTCTTTACCTCATATGCCCCTTAATATTTATTTGTAAGCTTTCATTTCAAAATTGTGACTGAGATCTTCGTCTCAATATTTTTTGTGATGTTTCGTTTTTATAATAAAGATATGTTTAAAAATCTTCTGACAATTCTTTATACTTAATACTTTAATTTCCCTCGCAAAAAATTTATAGGAGTAGGAAACTATGGATATTTTTCTTATAAAAAAGCTCCCAGCATCAATAGTATTTTTTTTTCCTATTAGGTAGGGTTTAGATCGATGGTTTTATATTTAAAATCTTCCATTTTAAATCTTATATTTGAAATATATGTATTTAAAATCTTTTGTTTAGGCATTTTAAAAAATTTTAAATGAAAAAAGAAATGAAATGAGATCCAAAATGAAAAAAAATTGAAAATGGCTAATTTATTTCTATTTTTTATTTGACAAGAGATGAGAAAATATGTGAGAATTTTGTATTAATATTGAAAACATGAGAAGAACAAGATATTTAAAGTGATTAGAATTTCAAATGCTTAGATATACGAAATTTAAAATTATAAAAAAATTATAATTTGAAATGCTAAATTCATAATTTTTTATGTATCCCAGTAAAAGATTTGGTTCAAATTTAAATTTAAATCCTCATTAATTCAACCACATCATTGAAGTTACTAATCATGATTATATTGAGTAGTGAGCTGTTAATTAAGATTTTGAATTTTAGCTTAATAATTGAAAAAAAATAATAGCAGAAATTTTCTTCATTTTGAGGTTCAATCTAACTAGTATTCAAAATAATTGGTAATATCAAACAATTAATATGGCTCATTAATTACCCCAAAATACCTAACATCAAACATCTTAATAATAACAGAAATCTATCATAGTGTTTTTAAATATCTATTATATATGCGTCTTAATAATTACAACATTGATATTTTTTATCATTTAAAGAAATTAAAATTTCATAATATTTTATAAAATTATTCATACTTTATTTTATTTATTTATCCATTTATATTCCGTACACACACGCGCACACATTAAAGTATGATATTGTTCAACCCTACGTTCAGCCAAACGATTATTAGATGAATTGGTATACAGATTGAATAGTTTACAGTCTAATACATTTAAAAACAATACGAATAATAAATTTTTTTACATTCTTTTAAATCATAAAATAATTTTTATAAATCAGATTAATGAATATATTATGTTTTACTCAAAACACACCACGTTCAGTACTACAAAGGGAATCAATAGAGAACTTTACACGTGATTTTCCCATTATGATGATTCATACCTTTCAAGTGCGTTGCCATGTGCATCCTGCAATCAGATTGATAGATAGGCTTCACGTATAAAAGAAAACAAAGAGATTGAATATTAGCTAAAATAATATTAATTAATTATGTGAAAAATTAAATGAAGTTCACTTAAAAATTACTTTCTCATATTTAAGTATGAGATCTTAGATCCGCGTCTGTGTTAGTGTAATAAAATGTCCTTAAGAGAATTATCCTCAATTAAATCTAGCAATACTTGAATTTGACTTAGACAAGCATATATATTTAAAAAAAAATGAGTAGAAAAATCACCCTCAAATCTCACTTAGTATAGAAAAGTCTCATGAAATCAATAAATATCTCTGAAGTCAGTCGTATGTTATCTATTAAAGTTGTCAACTTGTTACATTTTTTTTTGAATAAAAAGCCACGGAAAAATCATGCAGATAGATATATTAAATCATATCAGCGAACAAAAAGTTATTACAACCAGTAGGTGGACTATTAAAAATCTGAACAATTGAGTTGTCGGGAGAGGCTTGATGGGTCATTCAGTCTGCGCATTTGTTAGCCTCTTTAAAAACGTGATCAAAAGTGACAGTCCAATTATGCATAAGAAGGTCTCTGATTTTGTTAATAGTTACAGCAAGTAAATGAGTATTAGAAAACTCATTGCGTATGAGTGTAATTGCTTCAACAGAATCCGAGAAGATATTGACTCTATTAAACTCCTCAACCCAGAAAATAGTGAGTCCTTCAAGAATGCCCATAAGTTCGGCCGCTATGCTGGGATGGTAACTAAGAAATTTAGAGAAACCTTTGATCCAATTACCATGGTTATCTCGAATGAGACCACCACAAGAAGCAGTCCCTTGATTGTTGACAGAGCCATCTATATCAAATCTCACCCAATCTTTTTCAGGGGAAACCATTTGGCCTTTGTTCTATCACCCTGTTGAGTCAAAAAATTGATTCTAGATTGGAGGTATTGGTCATTGAGGATATCTTGGATGCTGGTAAAGGCAATGTCTCTCTCATGGGTATCATCTTTAGAGTAAATAATTTTGCACCTCTCTTTCCAAATATTCCAACACACGTGAGCGAAGAGCTTTTGCCTAGGGATATTACGTGATCTTGCATTTCCCGCTTCTCTTTTTGTATTCTAGAGAATCTGCTCTTGTAAAGATAGAGAAAAGAAAGTATTTAGTTCAGTTTGTTTAACTAGTTTTAACCAAACCTCTTTAGATCTTTTGCAATCTCTCAAGATATGAGTGGTGGAGTCTAAATAATTACAACCAAAAAGGACAAGTTTTGAGAGAAGGAATATTCTCATTAAAACATGAGATTTTAGGTTAAAGTCGATCCCAAGCTGCTTTTCAGAGAAAGGACTTGATCTTCTCATAAGTTGGCCATTTTCAAATTTTAAACCAAATTTCAGGGCTACTAGTATCACAATGAATTTCTATGGCCTTATAAGTAGATTTGATAGAGAAGTTGTCATCATTTAAAGGTCTCCAACATATAATATCATCATTTGCATTAGAGTTTGGAGGCTGCACAATAGTGATAAGTTTGATGATTTCTGGATGAAGATATCTGCACAATTGGCCTACTTTCCAAGAGCCATTATTATTATAAAAATCAAAGACTCTAGCACGCAAGATGGAGTCCGCATTAGATGAAGCATATTTGATAAGGGGATTTGGGAGGGGACACCATTTGTTACAATGAAGTGGTCCGTTAATGTTGATAGTTGTTAATGAAATTGTCCATTTTATGATTGAGGAGCAATAATAATTAACACCTATCTAGCATTGACAATTTCAACCAAAAAAAAATGTGAGTCTTGAAAGTTATTACGTGATTTCATGAGATTTTCTGCATTTAAGTTCATTATGAGGGACTTGCGATTGACTTTTTCATAAAGAACTGATTTTTCTTCATGAATAAGTTATGGAAAATTAGATATGCTCCGGATCTCGACCCCCCTCAGTGTCCCTGTTTCCCAGCGTCCCTCAACGTCTCAATTTTGGCCCTTTGATCTGTGTCCAATGTTTCATACTTTGCCACATCATTTTATATTAAAATAATTTAATTTAAAAAAATAATTCTTTCTTTAGATTTTTTTTCCATTTTTTATTTTCAAAACTTATTTCAAAAAATTACTTTGTATATTTTTTGTATAGGACCTACAGTCTAACTTTTTTAAATTGTAACTTGACATATTTAATAAAAATCTGTTTAAAAAAATCTATAGAGTAAGCCTACAGTCTGGCTTATTCAAATTTTGGCCTGACTTATTTAAGAAGAGACCTACAATCTAGCTTTTTAAACTCTGGCTTGACCTACTTAATAAAAATATGCTTAAAAAATTTAAAGAAAATTTTTTTAGAACAAGGTCAAGCCAAAATTTGAATGCTTATTTTGTAGGCTTTTTTAAATAAATTTTTATTAAATAGATTAGGCCAGAATTTAAATAAGCCAGACTGTAAGTTTCTTTACAAAAATCTATAAAATAAATTTTTAAAATAAATTTTGAAAATAGAAAATAAAAAAATCTAAAGAAAAATTTATTTTTAAAAAAATTAAATTGTTTTAATATAAAATGATGTGGCAAAGTATGGAACATTGGATATAGATCAAGGGACAAAATTGAGACGTTGAGGGACGCTGAGAGGATCCAAATCCATATGCTACATATTTGATCGTATTCCAGAAACAGAAAATCCCAGATGATGTGAAGCCAAAAGATTGAGACTTTTGATAAAAATCAAGAGACCCAGTGAGAAAATGTAAAGTCCAGCTAATTGATGAGACTAATCATGGTTGATTAGCTGCAAGAGTGTGAATAATTTATATACACTTGATTTGGTCTTACCAAACACTTTTTTGATCCTTTTGGAAAAATTGTTGCACTTTGAATTCTAAACATAAATTATTTTCCCTTTTCATGCACCAGTAATTGCAAATTGCAATCATTGCAATCACTTTAATCTGCAAAAGTCGTAAAATTTTAGTGGAGGTTCTCATTGATAAAAGAATTTATGATAATTTACGTGCTAATTTTTAGGTCTCTTTTAGATTATTTATTTAAAAATTAAATCATGTAGTTAGAGAGAGCATAATACAAAAGAGTGAGTGTATATAAATTACAGTTTTTTTAATCTATGTTTTAATCTATTATCCACCTGCATACAGTTATGCATTCACAGGAAAAAATGTATGTGACAGTGACACACAGAAGAAAAATATGACAAATTCACATTTTATTTTTATTTTTATTATTTATTAGTTTTGTATGTTTGAACAATAAATATTTAATTATTTTTGTGGATGAGAATTATATATGCAGTTGTAGTTTTTTTTTTTTTTTTGGCCCAGAAATATATGTAGTTTCAGTTGGTAGAAAGGAAAATGTGAGACACTGATTGGTTTGAATGTCAAAACAATTTTCCTGACAGTTTTTGTTTTTGCTTTTTTTTTTTTACCTGATTTTCCTGACAGTTTGGAAGCATAGGAAAAAGACTGAACAGGTAAGCGTACAAGAAAAACAAAATACACGTACCTATCTACATATTTAATATTTAATATTTTTAAAATATATAATAAGTTTTATATTAAACAAAAAATATTATCCCAACTTAAGTTTTTCAACAAAAAATAGTAAAGAACTGAATTTAGTCTATGACATTTTAGAGTTTTAAATTTTTACAATGAACTTTTTAAATATTGATATATTAAATTTATTTTTTAAAAAATAAAAATAATTGATATAAAAAATAATTATTTAAAATAAATGATATTAGAATTAAAGGATTAAAAAAATATTTTATAAAATTAAAATTTTATATAAAATTAGAGAATTAAAAATATATTTTTATTTTTTATGTGAAGGGATATGCACATGGGTTATCTAAATGAAATTTTAATGGTCCTTTTAATTTCTTTTTTTTTCATTTTTTGCTCCGGATATTTAGAGATTTCATTATTTTATTTTTGTGATTTTAAATAAAAAATTATTTATTTTGTAAGCTGATAGTTATAAAGATATTATTTGTATTTTTCATGTTTAATATAAAAATAATTAAATATAATTAAAAATAAAAATATAAACTATTGAAATTATATTTTGATGGTTCAGATTTCCAAGGCTATCAATAAATAATACGTGTGCTTAATTCAATTTAGTTTTATAAATTGGGGGAAGTCTCATAATTTAGAGAAATTTTTAGATGCATCCAGTGCAGCATGTCATCCATGATTCATTTAGTAAAATTACATTAAATCCATCAAATAAAATATTACAGTATGTGTTATTTTTAATAACTTTATTTTTATAATAAAATGCCTATTTAATTATTTTTATTTTCTCTTTCTACTATCATTAATATTAGAATCAATTTATATTTAATATTATATGAATGTTGTATTTTTATTACATGAACCATGGATGACATGATGCACTGAGTCTACCGTACTCCATTATTTATAAGGTTGTCACGTGTCTAATAGTGGAGTTTTCAACAACATTATCATTTACTCTTTCTGTTAAAAAATATGAAACATTTTTAACCAAATCTCACTCATAATAAAATAGTTATTTATTTTCAAAGTAACCTTATCTTTTCATATTTACCCCTATTTAATAGAATGTTTCACTCTAAAATAAATATAAAGTTATTTATTTAATAAGAGCTTTATATTTTTTAACATCTAATCCCTCAAAAAATACCTTATTATTTTTTAATGGACGGAGTAATCTATATTAGTGGTTTGAATGGAATAGAACATTTAAAAAGGTGAAAAGGAAACATTAAACTGAACTTGAGATTATGGTAATTGATTGAAAAAAAAAATAAGGGAAACGAAACTTAAATCTCAAAAGATGAATTTAATAACGGTTAAATTTTAAAAATAATTTTATCAAAAATGAACTACAAATGTTAATTCAATCAATGATAGACATGAGAATTTTAGTTGCAAACTAGACATTTAAATCTCATCTAACTCACAATGATTTACCATTGATAATCCCATACATGCAATGACTTCAAAGTTCAAATGGCATTTGAAACTTATTTTTGAGGAAAAAATATCTTTAACTTTTTTATTTTTGAATCAAATTTTTAAAACTATCACCAGACACTTGAATTAATTGGTAAGAGAGCTGACCCCTTTTAATTAGAGATCTTCAATTTGAATGCAGCAGTAATTAAACTTTTGGTGAGAAGCACTCACAAGTTACTGACCAACAAACTTTGATAAAAAAAAAATATAGAACATGGGACTCATGCAATTTGAAAAAGGAAAATATCATTTAAAGATTCCTGAAAAGTTTTTATATAAACGAAGAATAATATAAATATGAAATTTTATTGCACTCCCTCAATACCTGTCTAAAAATAAGATTTTTTTTAAAAAACCTAATCACCCCTCAAAATTAATAATTTAATGGGTTGTTGTTAATTACGTATCAAAACTGAATACATGTTTATTTATGAAATACCAACACTTGTATAATTAAGCACCCACTATCAGTTATAGTCACTTGTTAATTTTAAAAGGATTGTTAATTATGTATGGTTATCTGTCAAAATTTGAATATATGTTTGTTTATATAGGATCAACATATGTACAATTAAATATGTTTTATCACTTATGATTAGTTGTTAATTCTGAATGGGTCATTGTTAATTATATAAAGTCACTTGCCAAAATTTAAATGAATGCTTGTTTATGTAGGATTAATACTTGTACAATTAAACATGTACTATTCGTCTTTGCAACTTGTTTGTTTTCAAATGAGTTATTGTTAATTACACATGGTTATTTGTCAAAACTTTTAAATGGATACTTATTTATACTTTCATAAAATTTGAAGAGTAATTATGTCTTTTTTTCACAAAATAATATGTTTAAATAAATAGTTGAGAGTGTAATTTAATTTTATATTTTTTTTAATATAAAAATTCTCCAAAAGTCAAAGGTATTTTTCCATTAAAAAATTTTCAGTCTCACGAAAGGGTAAAAGGTAAGGTGGTGTGTAGGATTATTGCTGCCATGTTGGGTTGGCCCATATTTCTTTGGGAGAATGAATGGTAGGTTTTGTTTGGAGCGTCACGGGATGTCACTGCATCATCATCCCTTATCATTTGCCACTTGGGACCACTCTCTCTGTTTTAGCCTCTGCCGACACATTTGGACACACAACTATGAAAACATTCCGAAATGTTTTTTTTTTTCCTATTAAAAACTTTATACATTATAATTCACATCAGGATGTCACATTTTTGTCGACAGTAAGCTGTTTTAATAACAACACCACCTCTTTTGCTTCAAAGAGATTTTAAGTTATTTTGAATATGACGCTGACATGTTTGTATGTTTGTTTCCTTTTCAGCTTTTATTATTGGGAAAGGCTAAGTTAAGATGTTCTTTGAGCTTGTGTTACTTTAAACTTAAGAGACATGATATTTTAAGTAAGTGTGATATAGATGATAACAGTTTGAACTCATTATGTATTATTTTAACAACTCTTGAAAATATGCATGAAAAGGCATTGTTTGAGAAAAAAACAATCCTTTAAATGACATTTAAATTTTACAAGAGATTAGTCTTATAACTACTGATTGTAGGAATACCTTAAGTTAAAAAAAAAAAACTTAAGAGATATGACTAAATTATTGATATTATATGAAAAAAGAAATTTTTTAATCAATCATGCATCATTAAAAATATTTTCTCTTTCCTTTGTAATCCCTTACCAAATTTATAAAAAATTGAAAAATGATAAAATTGAAATAAAGTATTTATAATCCATTTTTTCATGCAAAGTTATGTAGAAAAAGTACTATCAACGTTTTTAAAATATGACTTATGTATATGGGATTGGAGAATAAATGCACACATTCTCTCCTTGGATATATTAATGTCTTAGGATGCCATAATCATTGTTATGCACTTTTGCTGCGCAACAACTTGAACTGTTGCCGTAAAAGACTTATCAATTTGATTTATGCTATCTAAAACACTGTGACTTTTAATTAGTATCGTTGCGCTGAAATGGAACAAATAAGAAATAAAAGGAACAAAAATGGAATATACTACTAAAAAAAAATCCCACCGACACAAACCTTCGATAATCTCGGTCAAATGGCTCCAGCCAAATTCGCCTAGAATTTAACATTATACGATAGAATTATATATATTTTTTCTTTTGTAGCATTCAAACATAACGAAAACAACGTAAAAAAGAATTGATTCGTCGTTTTATCGAGGTTGAAACGACAAGCCCTTGGATCCTAAGGGGCACATGCAATGTCTGACGAGGCTTTGCTTTTACTGAACTGAAAAACTGACGTTTGTCGCAGTTTTAATCTACTCTAGACAAGTACTCTATCCAGCACTAATTTTAAAAACATTTTTATTTCAACTAAATTGAAAAATATTATTTCAGGAAGGTTGAGAAAATTTAATATCAAATAAGGAAAAAAAAATTTAAAATATTAATGCAGAATTAGATGACTGGTTTTGATGAGAAAATTTAATATTAAACAAGGATAAATTTTTTTTAAAATATTAATGCAAAATAAGGGGACTGGTTTTGCTGAGAAAATTTAATATCAAACAAGAACAATTTTTTTTTAATATTAATTCAAGATTAGGGGGACTGATTTAAAAATAATTTTAAATAGAAAAAGACTATAATAATTTTACTTAAAATACATAAGTTTGTGTGGGATTATTTTTTCACGAAAAATTAAGATACACAATTTTTTCCATCAAGGAACTAGGAGCCAGCAAGTTCAAGATTCATTCATCAGACAAAAAATTAAGAAAACGAATATTCCTGATAAAAGAGAATATTAAATATAAAATAAAAACATTTCATTTTTAACTTATCAAGGAGTACGTATACATTGATCTGTGATTCTAGGACTAAACTCAAATGAAAAATATGTCCTATAAAAATTTTCTCTTTTTTCTTTTCTTTGGCGAGCGTGTCCTATAAAGCTTAATTAAGTTGCTCTAAAGATCAAGATGAACAAACCCAAACTAAGATGAGTCCCAATCAGGAATGTTAGCAGTAGCCTCGTTCACCATCTTCACCAGAGTCACCTGCAAGCATGATAGTCATTTAGCGGCTTAATAATGCTTTGGCTTCCTGGCCATTTCAAATTATATGTCTAAGCTTTCAAGTAAATGTCCAAAATTAATTTTGAGAAAAATATAATTTTCAATCTTTTAAAGGTTTTTTAAATTATCAATTCAGTCACTCAACTTTGACTTAAAACACCTCAATCACTGTATTTTCTCACAAGAATTGGGTTGTTTTAAATCAAAATTCAGAGATTAAATAGATAATTAATTTTTTTTTTCAGGAACTAAAGTTGCATTTCTCATAATTTTGTTACATTCTAACAGATGCGTAGTTACACCAAATCTCCTTTGGATAGAAATGTGATCCAAGTACAAGCCTTTTCCTTAGAAGACATCTTACGCCTCCTCCTCATCTTCTTCTTGTTTTTTTTTTTTTTTTTTGGTGAATTACGCCTCCTCATCTTATGATGTTCTTGTATGCCTTGGCTCCCAGGCTTAGGATGTGCTTGGAATCATGTCAGGGTAGGGTCAAAACCGTGATTTGGCAAAAGCAACCTGAACCACATTTTGGCCCCCATCAGCAATAATTCCAAACATGCATTTGGTCACTTTTGTCACATGCGGCCTTACTAACTTACACCTTATTTTTTTTTTTTTTTTTGTTCCCTTTATTGCATCAAGAGAGTTCGAATCCTGATTCTTATCCACACTCCGCCTAGCCTACTACTGCCATTTAAGGTCTAATTATAGGGCAACATGTCAAACAAGTAATCGCCTTGCCAGGTTAGTGCTGGGCGAACTTCAAGGGCCAAGCAAGCAACTTAGCACCATGAATGTCAGGGCACGCTCCTTGTTGGTGTCATGGACATTATCATATTTATGAGTGTTGGAGTGCAGTAGGCACTTGTGGGTGCTCTATTTTTTGCTTGGCCAACTAATTCATGAATATTTACAATGGGGCTCCCTAGTCCCTACATGTTTGTTCAAACTAACACCTTATTCTACGGAGGAGCGCTTGACTTGAGCTTGTCCTTGCACAAGCTTGGATCTCTCTCCATTCTCTTCTAATTTGTTGTCGTTTTCAGAAGGAGATAGAGTGATAGACATAAATAGGGCCCATCACTGAAGTGGTTCCCACAGATTCAAATAAGACTCGCCATTTGAGTGAGTCTAATATATTATGCACCCATCTTTCTTTTAAACTAACAAGAATTGAATAGTATGAAAAATAATTTCTTTGAACTGGACTAGTAGGGCATGCATGTTGGGAGGCTAACGAGTGCACTAATTGGATTGCCAGAGCTGCACCTGATATTAAAGGCCAAGCTAATGTTTTCACTGATCCTCCAATGAGCTTCAAGAGACTAGTTGATTTAGATAAACAGATTTCTGAATCACTCTGTTCCGCTTTTTTTCTTTTTATGGTTTTGCCATAACTTTTCATTTAAAGAAAGTAGAAATGACCTAAACTTCATCTTACAGTAGGCCCCTATTACACGTGCAAGCGACATGCTCACACACTACCACTCTTCAAGTGTCCCTAACATCAGAAAACTCAGTAAACATACTCTTCTCTTCGGATTTCCACCATTAAAGAGAGGTAGATAGGGGAACCAAGATGGATGAAAGAACATTTCAGGCACCATAGAATTCATTGGCACGGCTTGATTTGTACAGAGAACCCTCAATGTTTCTATGGCACAAAACAAGGGACATAATTATCAGCATTGGATGCATAAAACAAGCAAATGTTCTAACGCAGACAGCACTAGCTCATACGTTAGCTTATAATCCATATTATTGCCTAATAATGTCAGGCAGCATTAAAAAATGAATGTCTGGATTCTATTGATGCTGGTGGCCTATAGATCTAACCAAGTCTCTAAAATATTTATTGTTCTGCCTTGGTGCTGCAGTGCAAATAATGTCACTGTCAAATCATTCCCTACAGAAGCTTCATTTCATTTTCATATACAATCTTAAAATATGGATCACCAATAGGATAAATACGGTGCATTGCTTAAAAACAATTAGCATAGAGGAGACATACCACACTTTCAGGAACCCCAGGCGGGGGTAAAGGCAGATTTCTAGGTACAGGTCCTTGTAAGTATGACCTTTTGTCAAATCTCCACTCGCCAATTTTGCCATATGTCAACTCACCCTGAGCGTCATGGACCATTATATTGTATTTAAACCCAGAAACAACAAATTTAAAATAAAAGAATATTTTGTTTGTCTCAATAATATTTCATTACATGATATAATGCAAGTCTCAATACCCCAGAGCCGTACTGGTTTAGAAATGAAATTCAGAATAAATTAAAAGAACGAAACTTTTCCATAATTCAAGTACAGGAAAGGATTAAACACACGTTACCTTTAGATTGTAGTCACATCCATAAGTATAATGAAGAATGTACTTGTTCTTAGTTTCAAGATCCCATGGGGGCTGAAAAGTTACATATAGAAAAAAGTGATTTTAGAACTGGGAATTATTGCTATATGAAATCCACTTAAACTGATAATAGTATAAAATAAACACCACATCGAAAAATGATATGATTATGCCTAACCTGCAGCATGAAGTCTTTACGCAAAATATGCCGCACACCATGAAGGGCGGAAGCTATAGCATAGGCATACCTGAATTGAACAAGAAGAAACCAACATAACATCAGGAAATATTCCTTCACACAAATGTATTATACTGCAACATCAACTGTCTATTATTTGGCCACACATACATTTCTAGCACCCATCCAAAAGCTTTATCAGTCTCTGGGTCCTCTTTCATCCTCAAAGAAACATTCATCCATGTTGGAGCAATCTCTGCAAGCAAATCCTGTAGAAAAACAACAAGAAGCAATATATAAAGCTGCCCAAGCCAATCACACCATCCAAGACGATGAACAACAAACACGCAGGAGCAGGAGCAGGAGCTGCAGCAGTTGTTATTTGATTAAAAGAACCACTAAAATGATAAGGACATAGCAAATTATTCAATCATGAAATTTATTATCTACCAAGGTCTACCTTACTAATAATTACAGGAGAATTGCCAATTGGGTCAATGTTTGTGACCGGTCCAAACTCTTCGGGATAATACTTCCTTACAATTTTCTCATTCTGATCAGGCCTGATGTAAAAAATGGAAAAGCAGCAGGATGTCCTCGATAAGCCAAATTAGGCAGAGGATTTATGAAAATGTGATCAGGTTCTGCCATCAATATGTATCTACATCAAAAGTGGAGTGGCCAATTTAAGTTTGCGTGCTAGTAACATAAAAGAAGGATCACTCTGAATAAAGATCATACTCCTCCTCTATAGTGGCCTGTTGCAACCACTGAACAAAAGCCCATGGCCTATTTAAAACAATATATCCCTACAAATTACACAAGTAATATGTCAGTAAACCCTTATAAGAATTAATTGAAAAAAAAAAAACAGCACAAGAGTTCATTTTTCTCCTATAAATTAAGCACAAGCAACTTCCAAGCAAGCCGTTCAATACCAAATATTTATGACAACTTTAAATGGAAATCAAAAAACAGGAATAAAAACTAGTAGATAGAAAAACAACTATGAAACATGTCAAGTCAACATTATTTTCCTTCAAAGATAAAATATATTTCATGGATTATGTAGACAGAATTCTAAATTCATGGAAAAATATTTGCCCAGTAAACATCTGGAGACTGAAATCTGAAGCTTTTGAATATTATTTTACAAAAGGGACAGGGGAAATAAAATCCTTTAACATTAATTTCTTAGAATTAGTTTACCACTGTAGAATGTTAAGACTCTGAACCAGTTCCAAACTGAAGTTCTGTAATTATTTTTACCCATCGATACATAGTCTTTCCTTAAGCTATTACTAATGTTTAATGTCATTAAAGAATTGTAGACCCCTACTTTATTTGAAGTTATAAAAGAGAATAAATAATCAATCAACTTGAAAAATGAAGATATGAAAAATTGCAACGAAGGGTCAAGGATATATATATCAAGAACTTCAAGATAATGTTTAATTTCTCTACTGGTAACTAATGTGTCTTTTAATCAATCAGATAAAATGACAGAGACAAGCTAGTAAAGATAGAAAACAGTTAGAAAATGGATCAGAAAATAGTAAGCTCACCCGGTCCAGACCTGGTGGAAGAGGATCAACTACAACAGTTGGAATTTCATCCATCAAGTTGTCAGCATTTCCTGAGTGTAGAACTCGAGTGAATCCTCCCATCTCTGAGCCAGGCATATTCTTTTTCTGTTTGTACCAGTAATACATGATCCGGCACTGCCATTTGCTGTATGAAGCATCAGTTGCCGTTAAGGCAATATGAAAAGGTGCCCTTGTTGTCTTCCGATTCTTCAAATTCTTAGGCATCTCAACAATGGGGTCAAACAACAACCCATCATCCATAGAATCAATCACC
The DNA here is from genome assembly GCF_029017545.1 of Prosopis cineraria. Classification (NCBI taxonomy): domain Eukaryota; kingdom Viridiplantae; phylum Streptophyta; class Magnoliopsida; order Fabales; family Fabaceae; genus Prosopis; species Prosopis cineraria. Next base: position 3,894 of record NW_026555535.1, on the reverse strand, counting down.
AAATCTTGTGAAGAATTGTAGTGCATTATCATATTCACCACATTATACGTTGCAAAGGACGAGCCAATAACCAAAAGAACCAGAAATAAGAGTGAAGCTCGTCCCATGGTCTTCCTATGATTGAAAAATATCAAAATATCATGGGCCTGAACTTTCCTCAGTTATTCATAGAGCAAGTTCTCTGCTTTGTGATCCTTAGAATCAAATAAATCTCAGTAAGTGTTCATTTCTCATCTCACCAGCAGGGAAACTAGATTAATTCACCTCAAGAATACCCAATAACCAAACTGCAAGAAGTTGAAGAACGAATTAAAAAGCAGTTCGGGTAAAAGATATCAAAGTTCTGTTAAGTGACTTGGAAATGAATCTATCATTTCAAATAACTTGCAAGCATTGTTTTATGTGGCAATACTATTGATAATTTGATTGCTTGTAGAAATTAAAAAATATACCATTAAGATTATTCTAATCAGTGTATCAAAATCTCGAATCTCCATATTTTCAATGGTTGCTAACAGATAACGAAAAGATTAAGAACAATAACGATCAAAGAGGGGAAAGAGGATTAAATTTGTAAAGTAGGAAGGAAACAAACTGAATCTTTCGAATCGGAACACAAACCAAGCAGTTCACAATCTTCGCCTCTCAAAAAAGTTAAATAAAAGAGTAAAATTCATACTCATGTCAAGAGAACACGTGACAAATAACAGTCGTGTTGGAAGGCATCTATTTTTAATATCGAGGTGATAATTCGAAACTTGGAAAACACGCAAAAGGTTAAAAAAAAAAAAATCCCTATTCAATCAACATTATGTACAGTTCACGCATTTACGTTACAATAGAAAACAAAAAATACCAATATTCCTTTTCGCCACAAAACTTGGCACATTCTATTTTTCATTGAAACGATAAGAAATTATGTTTCACAACAGAATCATCACTAACTATCATCGAGACTCAAATTAGAACGTTTCATGAATGTATAATTTCCAAGAATTAGATTAATGAAGTATATAAACATCACTTATTAATAACATCAAGAATCAATTCACATTTGATTTTGGCGCCAAAAGCTTGAAATCAAGCGTGAAAATCCAACGAGAAACAAGATAAACACGAAAATCAAAAAGAAAAGAAAGATGAGAGGCAAAATAGGCTGGCAACATGAAGGAAACAGTTGAACACAGACGATGCAGCGAAATAAAACGTGATTGCCGATCGGAAAGAGTCGTGTTTGCGAACAAAGCTGTGAGTATACGAAGGAAAATAGAATTGCAAAAACGAGAATGACATTTGAGAGAAAAGAATGAGAAAGAGAGAGAGATAGAAATTCGCACCTTTGCTTGTGGTTCGAGAAAAGAAGAAAGATAGAGAAGAATGAGAATGAATGATTTTTGGATCAAGAGTTGAGGGACCGTTTGAAAAGTGAAGTTGTACTTCGCAGTCTCTTCAAAGAAAGCGTCACGACGGGGACGAAGAACTGTATAAAAGCTAATCACGGTAATTGTTTTATTTTTGGATTTTATAAATATAGAATTCATTTAATTCAATGGATGTTTATATTTTTAACTTTTTCACAAAGTTTGTCCAAATTAATTATGAGACTAATCATTCCATCCCATCTTATATATAAGCCAATTTTTACAAGAATTGATATCATTTTTATAAGTTACTTTACATAAAAAAATTGATAATTAATTATTTTTTAATTTTATTTTTTTTATAATTTTCTATGAGTAGTTTAAGATATTATATAAGAAAAAAATATATGATAATTTTCAACAAAAGTGATCTGGAAATTTTTTTTTCAAACACTATCAATAATTTAGTTATATCTCTTCAGAATAATTAAAAGTGACTTGTATACAAGGCAAGATACAATAATTTTAAAAGGAAACTAATTGGTCAAAAAAAAATTAAATGGAAACTAAATTGCGTGCACACAAAGTGAGATGAATTAGAAGAGTTTGATTTTTTTCCCCTGTCTAACTAATTCAATTCATACCATCGCTCTCGTTCAAGTTTATTCTATCGAACTGTTTTTTTTTATTACAAATCAATAATAAATATTGTTTATGAATTATTTTTAAATAAATTTTTGCAGATAATTTCTTATTCATTTTACTACTTTTTTGGTTTTCTTCTTTTCTGAACCTAATAAATCTTTTACCAAAGGACAAAGGTGACCTCATTCGATGCATTTGGAATTGGGGAATAGACGATCAAGAAATTAATATTTAGATTGGATATCCAAACTCGTAATATTCGAGAGGCCATGAAGATTTATATATAATACTTGTATAAAAAAAATAGGAAAAGCCCTGCTATTCATTAATCATAGCTACAAAAAAAAAGTAATTTATTTTTTAAATTTTATACAATGTATATTATACATTACATGATTTACAATCAAAATCAAAATAAGTGAATTTTGTACGTACTCATTACTTATTTGTGTATTTTGTAATTCATTTTGTCATTGATTGTGTTGACGTAAATCGGAAAGGACATAAATATATTACTTTAATCTAATTTTTCCTTTTCTATTGAGTAACAGATATCCAGTATCATAAAATAATATCCAAAAACTCAAGGCACATTCTCTTTTCTTTTATTTAGTGGTGCTTTTTTTTCTTTTAGATTTTTTTTTTCAAAGAACCAATAAGCTTAAATGGAATCCACTTTGATTGTGATTCTCTTTTCTTTTTTGTCAACTTTGGAAATTTTGGCCTACCCTTTTGTTTTTGGCCTCCCTTCTTTGTTTCAATGTTTTTGTGCCATAACTATTCTCATGGTATGCATTGAAGCCTTGATCTGCTTGTTTTTGTCTCTCTTCTTCATTTATCAACACTCAAGCGTTAACATTTTTATGCATATATTTTAATGAGAGTTAATTCTCTTCGAGATGTAATTACATACGAAATATAAGCCACAGGTAATAATAAAGATTTGAACTTTGAGCCTCAAAAATCAAATTTAGAATAAGCCAATGTCAAATGGTGTAATGTAAAGCTCTTCCTGTGATATTTTTTCAAATGAAAAAACATTACATTTGGTGTATCTAATTTTATCTTGCTTTGTTATTATGAGTGTATTATTCTATTTGTCGTTTGAGACTTTTAGAGTATTTACAAGCTTGTGTTTATTAATTTATTATTCCATCTAGCAATAAATAATTATATGTATATAGTTTTGAAATCATTTGACCATGTGAGGCTTTCAAAATTCTCACAGGCATATAATTAGTTAATTAACTCATTTTCTACTCCTCCATTCAAAAATATAAGACATTTTTTGAGAATTGAATGTTTAAAAATGTAAGGCTTTTAGTTTTTTAAGGTGTATTATTTCCTTTTTTTTAAAAGTGTCCCTATTATAATAACTTTATATTTATTGTAAGTGTTTGATAAGGGTAATATGAAAAGATAAGGTTAGTATGAAAACTAGTAATTACTTTATTAAAAGTAATTTGATTAAAAATGACTTACATTTTTGGACAGAAGAAGTATAACAATAAATTATTGTATACACATAGTTTTGAAATCATTTATTTTGTAAAACTTTTAGAGTCCTTATAATTTTATAAGTCAATTAGCTTATTCGATGCAGTAATAAATTATTGTTAGTATATATTTCAAAGCATTTAAAAATAAAATTTTTTCTAAAAATAAATAAAATAAGAAAATCATTCTTAAAAGATGGACTTTATTATATGCGAAATCTTCTTGAATCTTATCAAAATATTGTCCATTAAATTATTTCTCAAAATCTCATCATAAATAAAGAAATAAATTATCTTCATGAATAAAAAGTACAAATCAACATTAAAAATTATTTTATTAAACAATGATAATAATAAATATTTTCCTTTTAATAAAACTCAACCAAGAGACA